>NW_006921873.1:4175272-4197504 GCF_000298275.1 Orycteropus afer afer
CTTCTGTGTCTGTGTTAATTGGTTTCCCTTTTCTTTGTTGAAGAGGGTCTGTGCAATCCTTCTGCCTAGTCCGCCATCTTGCCCCCAGATCCCCCACTGTCTAGTTTTTATAGAAGTATATCACCAGATCCTTCCTAGCATGTCTTACGTCTGGAAGCTCCACTGAAACTTGTCCACAATGGGTGACTCTGTTGGTGCTTGAAATACTGGTGGCATAGCATCTGGTATCACAGCAACAGGCAAGCCACTGCAGTACAACAAATTGACCGATGAGTGTTGGACTATCATTATTGAGGACTAGAATCTCAATTTGGGAAACATTCGGACTGACTTAAGCAATTTAGAAAGTTAAAGTGGTATCCATTAATGTAGAAAGTGCCTCTCTCTTTACCCTGGGATTTGTAAAAATGAAATTAGGGATTTCTTCCTAAAGGATGTCAGAAAGCCAGTTATCCCATTTTGTATGCATTTGCTTATTTTCTGCTGTTGGTGCTAGAATTATTTTATTAACTCCCCTAACTCTTTCTTTCTGAGCTAAGGGACCCATATTGTCAACCTCTAGTTGGTTATATCAGAAAGGATTTTAGACAATGTGTTGTGACTTGTCAAAGTGAAACTGCTCATGCATGTTGGATAAGTTTGAAAATTGCTGAGGCTTTGGTTGTAATTAAGTGCTTAATGTTGCAATCAATTACTATTTGTTTTTTAGCCATTTTGTTGGTATCAACCACTGAATAATTCTAATTTGATATTAAGGAGCCCAGATGGACTCAGGTGGCAGTGCTAGTCAGGTTATGCCAATATTAAATAAAGCAAGTAAATAAAGTAAGTAGTGATTGCCTATAACAACTTCATCTCAGCAGGCTATGGTTTATTCTGAGATATGCTTACCAGCTGCAGTAAATGAGCCCTTTCAGTATGCTGTGCTTACTTCAGGCCTATCTCTAATTAGCTTCATCTTCTCATTGTTTGGTAATCCTGACAGCCACTTTTTGTTGTCTTTTTCAGCATTAGGGTTTAAATATTGAGAAATTTAAACAATGCAGAGAAGAACAAATAATAAAACTAACAGCCTACTGCCTAGGTTTGATACTTACCATTTCCTAATCTGTGCTTAAAGTCCTTTCAATAAAATGCTATAAATAAAACCTCTCAGAAATATCTGTGAATTAGTGTACATTGTTTTGATCCATTTTATACTTTTACCCATGTATTTACAGAATCATTGTTGATATTTAGTCCTGGCTTATGTTTTTTTTTAAATAATAATAATAAATAGTATCACACTATACTTTACAGTGCTATGGTTTTGAGATTTATGTAGTTATTTATAGTTCTAGCTCCTGTTCTCCCTTGTGAAATTTATGTTTCACTTGATAAGACATTTGTTATCTCACATCCAGTGGCCTTCCTAACTCCTAAATTGGATCCATGGATGACAGGATGTTATGGCTGGAGGAGTTAGAAGAAAACATGTCATTCTAATTTATGTCTTTGTGTATTGTCCACACTGGGACCTTTTGAAAATGACAAAAGCTAAGCAGGATGGGAAGTCAGGAAAACATAAATAAACTAAGACTTGCCCAGAATGGCAGATGAGTCTGCATATGAGGAAAACAAGCCTGCCAGAGTTTAAGTGACGTTCTAGGCTACATAATCAGTTACTGGCAGTCCTGGAAATCCCCAGCCCAAATCTAAAAATCAAACTGCTACATGGTGCAATATTAAAGCTTCCTAGTCCATTGTTCTGTTCACCATATTTCTTTTTATGTTTAAAAAAGATGTAGGGAAATAAGCTAACGGATTCTTAGGGCCACATCATCAAGAGAATGGCTGGTGGTACCCTACCTTTAGAATGCCTGAATGGATTTAAACCATCTTTTTTTTTTTTTTTTTTTTTTCCTTATTGCTCCTTTCCCTGCCCAGGTAAACCTAATTATGCCTCTATTTACTGAGTAAACCACAGATAGAGCATTGTGGCCAGGCAAATCAGGTTCTACTGGTGATCAGAAGTCATGTATCATTTAGTTATTCGTCAGTTTAGCTTTACCCTCCAGTTGTACTGATTTATGGCCAGTGAACAAATGTGTCATGCAGTCTCTGCAAGTTTGGGTGTGCCAGGGTTGTGCTGGAGACAGTATGACTCACGAGTTAAACCACAGCCTGAAAGCCAGGGGTTTTCACTTCTAATTTAGGTCTGCAATTTCCTTTAACCTGCCCAATCTCATGTGTTTTTCATAGTAAGGAGTTATTGCCATTGCATGGAGTTAAATAATTCCTCATTGCATTTTTATTTTAAATTTCTAAAGTTAATACAACTCCTAGGATTAAAACACTTGCAATTAGTTTTTAAATTTTACTCATTTCATATTTGTTTCTGTTTCTCCAAGTTGCTTTATGCATTTATAAAATAAATAAAATCAGTATTCTTGACTACCTTCTAGAAGTAAAAATCTAATTGCTAAAATACTCTAATACGGTTAAATGATGCACTGAAAGTGAAGATTGATTGTGTGTTAAATACCAAGTTTTACCTAATTACATTTTGATAAAATTATGATAATTTGATCCTTTACAAATGAGCATCTGTAAGATCCTAATTTACAGGAGATTGAGAACACAGTATTGCTGATTAATTTAATGTTAACCTGTTACCCTATATTGTAAGTATCATAGACAGTGTAACTGCAGCCATAAAAAAGCATATTCTATTGGGATGGAAGTGTAGCTGCTTATGGTTGTTTTTAAACAACTCTAAAAAGTCAAGGAAATAATTTTTGAAAAGATGAAATTGTCCAAAAGTTACCCATGAGTTGATTATTGTTATTTGTCTCAGAGGATATATTTTCACTCCAAGATGTTATGAATATGGAACTGGAGAGTATTAAATTCTTCACAGTGTATCACAGTCCTTAATGCACGGACATGGCTGTTGCTGATGGTGTGATGGGCAGAGTGGCAAAAGTATTTCTCAAAGTCCTTTTCAAATTGTGTATCCATAAAGTCTGTACTTTGGGCTTAATTCTACTAGCAGTTATATTATTACTTGAAGTCCTGGGGTGGCAGGTAGTCAAGTGCTTGGCTATGAATGCAAAGGTTGGTGGTTTGAGCACATCTGGAGGTACCAAGGAAGAAAGGCTTGGCATTCTGATGCTGAAAGGTTGGAGCCTTGAAAACCCTGTGAAGCACAGTTCTATTCTGTAACACATGAGGTTACCAAGAGTTGCAATCAGCTTGATGGCAACTGGAAATAACAACTAGACTAGGGTCCAGCTTTGTGAACCCACTGCTACGCCACCCAAATGAACCACCTTGCTTAAAATTATTATAGACATCATTTTTTTTGTGGTCTGTCATTAGTATTTAAATGCATATCATAGCTTAGTCACATCTTGTAAAGTTATATTTTCAGGGATACTTTACAAATCCCATCTAGGATTTCACAGTCTTTCCTAGTACAAGGTGAGACTTTGAACTGCACAAAGGATTTGGTGGAAAGAGTGAGGAATATTGGAAGTCAAATCTCTATTTTACACTTTGCTTTGCCACTGTCTAGCTGCTTGATTCTCAGTAAATCACTCAAAGATACATTATAACGTAGTGGATCATATCATTGCTTCCTGGAATTGAATCCCATTTGTGCCATTTATTAGCTGTGTGGCCTTGGGCAAATTACTTAACTTTCTGTTTCACTGACCTCATCTATAAAATGGAAATGATAATAGTACTTATCTCATAGGGTAGTTAAGCTTTTATCAGTTGCTATTGGCAGAGCATTTATAATAGTGCCTATATGTCTGATGGTTTAAAAAATTTTAATGTATTTGGACTTCATTGAATTTGCTGTCTTTAAGAATATTTTCAGCTTGAAGATGGGATCATTTTAAGGTTTTGTTTCTTGTCTTTGTTTTCAACACACGTTTAGCCTATTAAACTTATGCCAATGAAACATTGTGTACAGAGTGTTAAGGACTGAAATCTAATATTGATGATCCCTTTTTCAGTCATTTGTTTTAAACCAAGACAGATGTAGAACTAAAGATTTTCTTTAAAAGCTAATCAAAATATTTCATAGTTGTTTGGATTGTTACAACCTCTGCAACTGAGCTTGGAACTTGTTTCTGCATTGTGTAGACATTTCGTTTACCTCCAAAGGCTTAATGTCATTTATTTCATTTTTCAGTTTCTGACTTTATAAATGTGCTATGTTGGACGGCAGGCTGTTCAGGAAACTGAATTTGATGATAGATTTTGACCTCTGTATTATCAGTGCAAACGTCCCCCTGCTTATATCAGGTTTCTTTAGTACAGGTTAGTACACGACTTCTATTTTTTCGGCTTATCACACACCCATAACTCTTAGGTGAGCAGTCCACAGTCACTTTCGATTATTCTTGAAGGCTGTTAAATTGGAATATTTTTGTAAGATATAGAGCGTCTAACCTTGTTAGAATAAGGATTGGTGGTAAAGGGATAGATGAGTTTGTTTTTAGACAGGACATGCCCACCAGGGTGAAAGAGGTCATTGGAATTGAAACTAGTTACAACTGATGGGAGGAAGTCCAGCCAAGCCTGTGGGTTCATTATCCAGGGAGAGTGATGATGGCAACAACAGGAGGCAATGCTGGCAGGCAGGCGGTCGTCCAGGAGGACCAGCAAGGTATAGCAGATGGTGTCCCAGCAGGTGGGTGGGCTGTGGTGAGACAGAGTTTGGAAATAGGAGATATCCAGGCAGATAAACAGACAGGTCTGATCACAGAGAGTGGGACCTCTGGGGGTAGGGTTGGGACTCTGGAAAACTGGCTAGATTAGGGCAGAGGCCGGGTTTTGAAGGGAGTAGGGTACTATTTAAGGAGCAGGGCCTTGGAGTGGCTCATTCCAGGTTTGACCTCCTGCTGAGAATTTGCATTTCTCTCTGAGATACACTGAATCAGAATCTACATTTTAACAAGATCCCCAGGTGAGTCTTCTGTATATAGTAATAACAATATTAGATCACAAGGGGATAAGAAAGAAAAGAAAACACATGTTTTTAAGTATTTTGAATATTAATTTATATATGACGTATTCATAACAAAATAAGGAGGAAATACTCATAACTTAAAAATCTTCATTTTTGTAACTGATGGTCATAACTGGGAGCTCTGATGGTGTAGTGCCTAAGGCACTTGACTGCTAACCAGAAGGCTGGTGGTTCAAACCCATCAGCTGTTCCTTGGAAGGAAGATTGGGCAATCTACTTCTGTAGTGATACTGCCTCAGAAACCCAAGTAGGGGTCGCTATGAGTCAGATCCTAGTCAACGGCAGTGAGTTTTTTTTTTGATTTGGTCAAAACTGCTGTTATAACTCCTTTCTTCCCCTATTCATTATTTGTCCTCAACAAATAACTTAGCTGATCTTGGTTCTTTGCCTGCTTAAATCTTACATTTCTGAAGGGTCGTTATCAGTCCTACCTTATTTAGGGTGTTATAATTTTCCAATGGCTTTTTTTCACAGGACACAGTAGTACTAAGAGACTCCTTAAAGCATCTCCTGTATTCCAGACATACTCATCCTTATTTTGTAGTGTGTAGTAGCAGTTCCATTTCTCCTTGGTAATCAAGATCAATCACTATCTGTACAGTAACTTTTTGGCCTGTTGATTCAGGGGCATGAAGAGCCCAGTCTTTCTAGGTAACTGTCTTATTTTCCAGTTCAATTAAATAATTATTGTGTCTCCTGGTGGAAGCATTCCTCCCTTTGGAACTAAGACCTCTTGACCAGCAGAGCATAGAGTTATGGAGATAGGAAAGAAAAATTTTGCTAATGGATCACTAGGAGTAATAGTGAGTAATGCCACTTTCATTTCTACCCCTTGATTCTTGGACCCATGAATCTTTGTTAAGGGAGAAATCATATATTAGACACTGATTTAGAGCATATACAGGCTCCTGGAGAATACTGCTCCAGCACTGCAAAATATTGACACCCACCTGGTACTGTGTAACTGAATCTTTAAAAGGTCATCCCACTGTTTTATCAACCCAGCTACTTCAAGATTATGGAGACATGGTTGTTGTTGTTAAGTGCTGTCAAGTCAGACCGAGTCATAATGACCCCTCCTTGGGTTTTCGAGGGAGTATCTCTACGGAAGTAGATTGCCCCATCTTCCTTCCGATGGGTGGCTGATGGGTTTGAACTGCCAGCCTTCTGATTAGCAGTCAAATACCTTAGGCACTATGCTACCAGAGCTCCCTGGAGACATGGTAAGACCAGTGAATTCCATGAACATTCACCTGGCCCATTGGCAGTGCTGTGAAGTGCATTTCTTAGGAGTAATGCTGTGTGGAATATTATGTCAGTGGATGAGGCCTTCTGTAAACTCACAGATGGTAGTTTTGGCAGAAGTATTGTGTGCAGGAAAAGCAAATCTACATCCAAAGTGTCTATTCCAGTATGAACAAATTTCTTCTTCTAGAAGAAAGTAGTGCATTGTAATCAACCTGCCACCAGGTAGTTGGCAAATCACCCTGAGGAATTATGCCATATCAGGGATTTAGTTTTGGTCTCTGTTGCTGGCATATTGGGCACTCTGCAATGGCTGGAGTCAGGTCAGCTTTTGTGAGTGGAATTCCATGTTCTGAGGCCATTCATGACCTTCTTTCTTGCCACCATGACCACTTTGTTTATGAGCCTATTGGACAATGAGGAGTAGCTGGGGAAAAAGGCTACTGATATCTACAAAGCAGGGCATTCTATCTACAGGGATACCTCAGAAACATTGCATGTTTAGTTCCACACAACTGCAATAAAGTGAATATTGCCATAAAGTGAGTCACACAAATTTTCTGTTTTCCCAGTGCATATAAAAGTTATGTTTATACTATACTGTAGTCTATTAAGTGTACAATAGCATTATGGAAAAGTTTGAAATATTCTGAGAATTACAAAATGTGACATTTTGTCACATTACAAATGTGACATTTGTGAATTACAAAACATAACATGAAGTTAGCACATGCTGTTGGAAAAATGGTGCTGATAGACTTGCTCGGAGCAGGGTTGCCACAAACCTTCAAGTGTAACAAACACAATTATTTTCAAAGTGCAATAAAATGAAGTGCAATAAAACAAAGTATACCTGTGCTTGATTTTTAAATTCTCTTCTGCTAAGATCACCCTTTGATTTAACATTCACATTGGACACACTCTTTGCTCATCAGAGAGTTCTATCCACATACCTCTTACCCAGACCACCTTGTCACAAACTGTCTAATCATATTCCTTTCAAATTTCTGACTGTCCAGCCAAATCATTGGCCACAGACCATGAGTCAATACACAATTTCACATATGGCCATTTCTCAAAGTTCTACTCATTGGGAGGATTTTTTTTTATCACTGTATTTTAAGGATGTCCCCTAGAAGGGTTATTGTGAAGCAACCAACCACTTTCAGGTGGTGTCTCCGTATCTTTCAGAGCCATGTGTAAACCAGACCCAAGTTTTCTATTCCTCAGTCAGCTGCTTGTAGGGAACTCCTCATGAAGCCACAGGTGTGGACTGGGAGAGAAGTTGGGAATAGAGATATTTGGGCCACTCCCTCATCTAGCTTAATTGTACCTGCTCAACCTCAATCTAGTATATGACACTTCTATTTGACAATTGACTACTGCTGTGCATGCTCAACTTCATGACTTAGTTATACAACACCAATTTGTGATGGGCAGCTCAAGTTGCATGGTCATCTGGTAACCCATGGTTAAGCATACAGTTTCTACCAAGGCCTGTTAGCAAGCCAAAAGTTTTTCTCAAAAGGAGAGTGCTTTCCTGCAGAGGATAGCAAGGCTTTGCTCTAAAATCCTGAGTCTATAAGATTCACCTATATAGGGGTCTGCCAAAGATGTCACATAGCCTCTCTGTCTGCCACTGACACTTCAAAGCCACTGACACCACCAAATCTACTAGATCGTTTGGTAAGAGTGGCAGAGCAGTTTGCCTGGCAATCTGGACTTATTGCAGAACTTTTTTTTTTTTTTTAATTTTAGGTCCCTCTCAAAATTAGCTGCTTTATGGGTTACTCAGTAAATGGGCCAGAATAGCGCACCTAAATGAGGAATATAAAACAAAACAAAAACTCACGGCCATCAAGTCGATTCCGACTCACAGCAACCCCCTTTGGGTTTCTGAGGAGAAATGTTTATGGAAGTAGATTGGCCAGTCTTAAATGAGGAATATGCTGCCTCCGAAATCTGAAGAGGTCTATTAGGCATTGTGACTCTTGGTTGTAGGAGGGGCCAAATGCAACAACTTATTGTTTACCTCAGAAAGGATATCTTAATGAGCTCCATACTACTGGGACCCTACGTATTTCACTGAGTTCGAAAGCCTTTGAATTTTTGTTGGATTTATTTTTCACCATCTGCCTGACACATAATATCTTAATTTGTCTAAAAAATTGTTACTTCTTTCTCAGAAGGTCCATTCAACATGATAGCATGAGTGTAATGGACCAGCATGATGTCTTTTGGAAAGGAAAGGTGATCAAGGGCCCTGCAGACTAAGTTATGACACTGGGCTGGAGAGCTGACATACCTCTGATGTAAGACAGTTAAGGTGTATAGCTGCCCTTTTCACTAAAAGCAAATTGTTTCTGATGGTCTTTAATAACATATATTGAGAAAAAAAATATTTGCCAAATTAATAGCTGCATAGTAAGGCAATTCCTGAGTTACAAATGAGATCCATTCCTAACTGTGTATTTAAAAATTTGTAGATAAGCAGACCAGGTGCATAAGGTTCTTATTTAGCCTTACTTTATTGAGTATAATGGAGCTCTGGTGGTGCAGTGATTAATACATTTGGCTTCTAACCAGAGTTTGGTGGTTGAAACCCACCAGCTGCTCCAAGGGAGAAAGATGAGACATCTGCTTCTGTAATGATTTACAGCCTTGGAAACCATGTGGAGCAATTCTACCCTGTCCTGTAAGGACTCTTTGAATCAGAATTGACTCAGTGGCAGGGAGTTTGGTTTGATTTCAGTTTTGGTGCAAGAAAGGGTTTGAAGCCTTTTCTGTGATTTAAAAGCTATACATTGCAGCCGGCGAAGGTAATTGTGATGAAGAATTTGTTGTGAATTTACCTAACATTTAAGGGCAAGTATGAGTTGTCCTTAAGTTTGATGTTCTTGTAACCCAAGGACTTACTGAACTAGGAGATGTGTTAATTTGCTCAAACAACAAAATTAAACATGGAACAGCAGCTGCAATTGGAGTTGCCACCTGGTTTGGTTTACAGTAATCCACTGTCATTCTCTAAGATCCATCTGGTCTATATACAGGCCAAATAGAAGTATTGAATGGGGATGTAGTGGGAATCACTATCACTGCAGCTTTCAGGTTCTTAATGGAATGAAATATTGCCCAGGTTTACTATTTTTCTAGCTAGAGCAGTTTTGACTATTCCTACCATAATAGCCCTTACTTCATAGCTCTGGGAACTATTCTAAGTATGTAACCCATAACCAGGGAAAGAGTCATAGGATAAATTGATTCAAAGGCCCGCTGTGTAAAATGGGCTAAAACGCCACTGATCCCTTGACTGCAATAAGCTTCTAATATGACTAGGACCACAGTGACATTTTGTTCTCCTAGATTTAGGGTGAGTTCAGAGCCAGTGTAATTTCTGAAAATGTCTGATGATTTTAATTTCTCTAATTCAGAATCTCACTGCTGTCGAGTTGATTCCACTCATAGCGACCCCTCCTTGGGTTTCCAAGGAGGTATCTCTAAGGAAGTAGATTGTCCAGTCTTCCTCCTGAGAAGTGGTTGGTGGGTTTGAACCACCAGCCTTCTGGTTAGCAGTCAAATGCATTAGGCACAATACCACGCCTGAGGTATTTGACTGCTAACCAGAAAGCTGGCGGTTCAAACCCACCAGCCACTCCTCAGGAGGAAGATTGGACAATCTACTTCGGTAGTGATACTCCCTTAGAAACCCAAGGAGGGATCACTATGAATTGAATCCAACTCAACAGCAATGAGTTTTTGAGTTTAATTCAGAATCACCGTGATAAATGGTAAGGTTTTGGGTAGGCTGGAAGAAAAATGAACAATATAAATTTTGATTGTGTAGGATAATCCTTCCTGAGTGAACCCAACCCAAATATCCCCTGCCGTCGAGTCAATTCCAACTCATCATGACCCTTTAGGACAATGTAGAACTGGCCTATAGGATTTCCAATGGCTATAAATCTTCATGGAAGCAGACTGCCTCATCTTTCTCCTGTGGAGTAGCTGGTTGGTTCCAACTCCTGATCTTTTGGTTAGCAGCTGAATGCTTTAACCACTATGGCACCAGATCTCCTTTAATGGAACCCAGGCTTCCCTTATTCAAAGGGTATTGAGTCTGTAAACTGGCTCAAGTCTGTGAATTGATTGAAGGTCTGTGACTTTCTGCTTTTGTGATTCAGGTAGACACAAAAACGCACACTCAACTTAGAACTCTTCCACTTACACAGATCCAGAAATAATTTGGAGATTTCCAATCTGTTTATTTTCTAGGAACACTATGATCAAGTAGTCAATAACATAGGTCTCTGAGAGTACAAGTATTCTGATTTCTACTTTGATTCTATTATGGTAACCACGTCCATCTTGTCTTTTGTGATGAAGTGCTTTCATCCTAGGATCCAATTATTTCCATTGCATTTAGAGATCCAGGGTCAGTGACAGCAGTTCCTACTGTAATATCTGACCTACAGAGAAGAGTGAACACAGAGCTCTAGGACTCTTCCACATTTATTTCCCATAGTAATTCTGAAAGGTGATTCGTCTGGAGTCTTCTGGGATGAGTGAGCAGATCTTACATGATAAATGCACTCTAACATTCCAGTCTCCTCAAGCCTTTGGATGACTCCCTCTGAAGTACACCAAATGCAGTCAGTTCCACCATTTTAGCTTCATTTGAGTAGTCCATCTTTTGGTCCATGTTTTAGCCAAGCAACCAACCAATTAGAGCCCTCTCTAGCCCCTCCAGTTAAAACATTGAATCTAGACTCTCTGCTTAGTGCATCCATATTAGTAAATTCAGCCTGATTCAAATTTATGTTCCTTCTCATCATTATCTCATACATGTAATATCCATTCCCACATCTATTCTCCAGATTTATGTCTACATAAATGGGAAAATTACATATTTCTTGTGTGTAGCACATCTTGTGGGTCACACTTTGTACCTGCAATAAATATTGTTGTACAAGTATCTGTTTGCATTCTTTCTTTCAGTTCTTTTGAGTGTATACTTAGCAGTAGAATAGCTGGGTCATACGTTAATTCTATGTTTAACTTTTTGAGGAATTGCCAAACTGTTTTCCACAATAGCTGTACTAACCACATTTCCTCTTTTACCCTGCTTAGTCTCTCCCAAGTCAGACGAGGGGTTGGTTTCTTATTATCTTGAAAAGGTTAGTTAAATATTCTGAATGTCAGTTTCTTCATAAATAAAATGAAAATAATTCACAGTGTTATTGTGAGAGTTGGAATGACATCTTGTATGTGTGAAGTGCTTGGTACAGGGTAGGCATTTAACAAAATCATTTTCCTTGCTGTCCCCTTCTCCATTATCTGAACATAGAACTATGTTAAGTATTTAGGCCAGAGATGAGAGTTGCCTAACTTTTTTTCCTACTATTTCCTTTGATCCTTCAACTGTGCTTCCATACTTTTTTGTTCTAAATGTAAATTCACATTACTTAAAATTTACCTCTAGAATATTGTTTATATTAACAATAGGCATTTATTGGAAGCCACCTATATTCAGGTAATGAACCAAGGCCAAGAAAGATCATAAATATCTGCCAGCACTGCTGTGTGATTGTAGATCTTAGAGAATGGAGCTGGCATTTTGGAATTGTTCTAACAGATACCGGCCTTATGCCCAGTCATCAGTTGTTATGTTTATCTGTACTGATTTACTCAGAATGTGTTGGAATACATTGCACTATCTTTTTCTTTTCAGTTCCATATTCTTTTTGATTCTTAGTATTGGGAAGATAAATTTTGACATCTTCCAAATTCTTTGGATTTTTTATTTTCATGTATGGAACAAAAAATAGTCATGTTAGTTCACCACTTTAATGCTACTAATGTTGTTAGAAAATTTATTAAATTATTTTTAGCCTTCTTCAGGAATTGTGTTTTGGGTGAAAGTTTACAGAGCAAATTCATTTTCCACATTTTGCTTCATGACATGGATTGCAATCCTCATAATGTAACAGCTCTCTTCCCACTTCCTCCCTCTGTTTACCCTTTCCCTGTGTCCTACTTTCATTTGGATTCCTGCCTTCTGAGCTATTTCCCTGTGCAAATACTGCCCTTCTACTCTCCTATAGTATAGCAGACATCCAAGATATAGCTTTAGATATACAGCAGGCCAGCCAGAAGCCCAGCTAGGAGAAGTGAATGGGGCTGGAAGCATGGGGGGTGGGTGAAATGGGGACTCCAGGGAATGAAAAGGGGAAGAAGAGAATCCGTAAATTGTAGATGTGGTACTGAGAGTGTAGATGCGGAACCAGCATGTAGATAAAAGCAAATCATTTTGTTCATGAACACAAGGCCACTGGCAATTCATGTTTGCTCCATAGCACACTTGACATTTATCATATACAGCTTCACATTGTTCATCTCCTCAGAGTGGCGGTTTCTCATCTCCCATCTAATTTAGATCCTCTTCCGAATTTTTATTATTCTCTAACAATTTATTTATCCTTCATAGCATCTCATCAAACTTGTAAATTCAATATTTGCTATTCTCTTTAGTCTTTAAGACCTTGTCTTTCTTGTTTACCACATTATCCCCAGCTAGTTCCTAGTTGTTCAATAAACATTTGTTATATGAATGAATGACAGTCTAAATGTTCAGTTGGATGTTCTCTGGTTTCCACTTTATCTCATGAAATTTGAGGCTGAATTGCTGCTCTTGGGTACATAATCATTTGGAGTTCTCATGAGCATCACCTAAATGCTTGGAAATGTTCACTTTTTTCACAGACTGAGTTTCCAGATGAAAACTAAACGCTGCATTCTGCTTTCATTTGACTTTCAATAGATATTGATGATTGCATACATCAAAGATGCAGCTTTCATCCTAACCTAGTATCATGATTTACTCATTATTTTTCATGATGACTGATGTTAAGAGGATATTTTGGAGCAAATTTGGCTTTATTTTTTTAGTGTAATATGTAGAAGTTGGTAGTGGGGGGAATTTATGAGCAAATGATTACAGAAGTATTTGTATTATTGCTTGTTTTGGGGATATCCACAATGCTGCTTCTCTTTTCATCATAGTTAGGCAAGAGTTTCTTGGAGTCTCTCTTATGTTGATATTTCCAGGAAAGTGTATTGATATTTGTGGAGATATTTTTTTAGCTGTGTGTTTTTAAACTTTAAAGATTAGGTAATAATTCAACTTAAACATTGGCTTTCAGCCACATTTCAATGTACTTATGCAGCCAATAAAAGTTCTTTTAGCTCAGTCTCACAGTCACAGGAACCACGTAGCTTTTGCCCAAGCGTTGAAGGGATATAACTAAATATAAAGGTTTGGTCAAATTCCAGACATGTAGTGGTGTATGTGATAACCTTAAAGAAACACTCACAAATTCTGATATTCTGCTGATGTCTTGAATCAGGGGATTAAGCTCCTTACATCATGTCAATTAGGATATACACTAAAATTAAATTTACTAATATTTTATGCAAATTTAAAAAACTTCCTGAAATTCTAGTTTTGTTAATTGAGAATAACTATTATGTACTTTTAATCTTTTAGGTATCTAAAATGTTTATTAAATCAGTTGGTTTTGTGCTAGCTCTGGAAAAATTAGTAGGAAATATTAGACATAGCTGTGCAGTATAGATATTGATGTGCAGAAGTGGGTTGGGCCTTCAGAAACTGTGCATATTTGGATGCTGGATTAATTATACACAATTATGAAAATTGAATTATTCTTTCTAAACAGTGAGTCAGGTTTGATTTGCAGATTCAGAAAAGCAATGACATACTTGCGAGCTTTGGCTGCATTTTACTCTACCACAGGGTAAGAAAGAATGAACTCAGTTTGCTGAGTGCCTTAAGAATGTGACTTAAATATTATCCCTTGAAGTGCTAATAAACCCAATTGCTTGACACTTAACTTTTCTCCAGTTGTCTTCCTTCATTTATGCACTAATTTTTCCAATTGGCAAGCTTTGATTTATCACTATCATCATGATATAATGCACACATCTCTATGGAAATTCACTGTACTGGAATTCATGACTTTTCCTTAGTATTAGGGACCTTTTCTGAATTTAGACTGAGGGAAAGCCTAGTGTTCTTGGCAAGAGCAGGCCTGACTCAAGATTACTTCTAGGGCTACATTTTCTTATTTAAAATCTGAACCAGGAATCAGGAGACATGAAATCTGGAGGAAACAGATCTTTTCAATAGGAAAGCTCTCAGCCTTTGTTCTAATTATACCCTTTGCCTCTTCACTTCATCATAAAGTAAACAACGACTGCTTTAGTTGAAAGAATTAATGAAATATTCTTGTAAATGGATTTGATCCACTTTGGATGCTGTAAAATGTGAAAAATGCAACATCACTAATACAAGGCTCTAAAATACTCAAAGCAAACAAGGATTTACATTCATAAGAAGACAGAGTTTAAATTTAAAAAAAAAAGTGAAGTAACCATTAATAGATATCTTGTTCAGGAATCACTCTGAGTCCTCTTTTGACAACAATCCCTGTGACATGTGTCCTTTCCGTCTTTATTGCTTTTGAAATCACCAAGAAGAAGCTGCTTTTGGAGAGCAGTTTCAGGAATGGGTAAATTCTGTTTTTTCCTAAGATTTTGAAAAACTCTTCCCCCAAAAAATGAGAAGGTAGGGTAAGAATTGGTTACTGTGTTGGATTGGACTCAAGGCCTGAATTTGAATCCTGTCCTTGGCACTTATGGGCTTGTGGCTTGGATAACCTCTCTTAGCCTCAGTTTTCTCATCAATGAAATAGGAATAATCATATTTGTCTTGAGAATATTAGGAGTACTATTGATAGTGCATGTTAATTTCCCAGCATATTTTAGTTACCCAGTAAAAATGATTTTTGTTATTTTATATATATATATATGCCTTAGCTTGAGTCCGACCAAAGAGGGGCTTAGGACGAAGTTTATTTATTTGGGAAGTTCATAAGGTATATGGACTTCTCTGGTTTATTACTCTTAAAAAGGATAATTATAAAAATAAGCCTAATAATTGAGAATAGTTGAAGTATAACCAGAAAAACATACTATGTACTCATTTGTAACATGGTGATTTTAGTGCCTACCTTATAAGGTTGTTGTGAGGGTTAGATGGCTTCACATATGTGCAGATTTAAAACATTGCCTAGCACACAAATTTTGTGTTTAGGAGTTGCTTAACAATATTATTATTATATAATCACTAGTATTATTAGCACTATTGCTGTTACTATAGGGTATGAGTTAAGCTCAGGTTCTACAGTCAGTGAGGCCTGGATTTAAATCCTAAACATTTTATTTTATTTTCATTTATTGTGCTTTGGGTGCAGATATACAGAGAAAAATTTGTTTCACATTCAACAGTTCTTGTACGTTTGATTTCATGTCCCGATTATCATCCCCAGCCGTAATACATTCTTCTCCCCTCCCATCCTTCTGACTACCCCATCCCTGGGCCCTTCTTACCTATGCACTTCTGTCTGTCCAGCTTCCCTCCATGTGAATGCTACTTCTCTGGTGACCCATGACCGACTACTCTAAGTGGTATATCTCCTTAGAGTAGGTGGGTGCACCACATTGGGATGGGTGTTGTGCATGTAAGTCTTTCTCCTGTTGGGCTGAGAGCCAATCCTTGGGAGTGGGTTCAATCCTAGGACCGAGGGGTATCCCGAGGCCATTGTCTTGGGGGTTTCACCAGACTCTGTCCAACCAGTAATACTGGTCATTTTTGTGTTTTTGAATTTTGTCCCACATTTTCCTCTCACTCTATTTCCAGTTCTGATCCCTTCTTGAGTGGTTAGCATTGGTAGCCAGGCACCATCTAGTTCATTCTGGCCTCAAGGTCCATCATATCCTTGTTCTAATTGTTTCCAAATGGCTTTGATTTTTTTACTCCTTGCTTCAGATCAAAGGAGACCAATAGTTTCCTATTAGATGGCTGCTCAAAAGCTTTTAAGACCCCAGTTGCTACTCACCAAAGTAGGTTGTAGAACAATATTTTTGTGTACTATGATGTGCCAGCTGAGCCTGGTGTCCCCCAGTACTATGGTTTTGAGGCGGCAGGCCTGGTGATTCTCCCTCTCAAGGTCTTTGGTTGTCTCTGAGAGGTTACTCCAACTCTGTCTTCTGTTGCTTCTGTAATGAGTGTGGCTAATTTTGTATTACTGGTATCTAGGTAAGATTATCTTCAGCTAAATCTACGATTGGTCCAGGGTACATTCCTATTTGCCAATCTCCTCCCGCCCCCCATCTTTCCAGTTGTCTATGTATTTATCTGTAGCCTAGTGTTTGGTGTTAGTGCTAATGCAGTATTGTGCATATACTAGGATTTGCCTCTGTTTTTATTTTATGTGTATGTTTAAGTGTCCTTCCTTTCCCCAATGTCATCATGCTGGTCACAGACACTTATCATACCATCCCTTCCTTTACCCAAAACAATATATGATCCCCAAGTAGTCTGAAATTTTTCCTCCCCTTCCCTCTCATCCCTGGTAACCTAAAAAGTGAGTTCCTTTTCCTAAGTAAACCCTTCCTTGACTTTTTACAATAATGGGCTCTTACCTCTTTAGAAAGATATTTTCCGAATTGTCGGTGTCAGGAATATTCAGCCTTTACCATGCTGACAGTTTTCTTCAGAGATGACAGCAAAAATAAATAAATAAATAAATAAAATAAAAATAAAAAATAAAATCAGAGCCTTTAAGACATTGTGAACAATCAGTCTATTGATGATAAATAAAACGAAGTGTGAGATCATTCTGTAAGACAATTTGATTTTTCTTATGTGATTTATATAGAAGTATCTGATTGTCTTTTTTTTCTACACAAGCACTGTAAGCTTTAATTTAGTCAAACATTTAACCAGAATATAATCAGACAGAATATAATCTCTGTCATCCTTAAGGCTCATGGCAAGATTTCACTGTTTGAAAGGAGACATATTCTTAACTAGCATTTAAAATTCTAAACTCTCAGTCTCAAACATTTGTGGTAAAGTTGCCTACATTTGTGATTAGCATTTATTTAACAAAGTACCATGAGGGACACTTATAAATGCAAGAATGAGATAATTTGAAAATCTATTACCAGATAGATTTCTGCTCATGCTATCTTTATAGGGCACAAATAAAATGTATAAAAAAAAGTAATATTTTTTATATAAAGGAAAGAACAACAGGCAACAATGGAAAGAGCTACACGAGGGAAAAAGAAAAAATAGAAACATTCTCCTGTACTGCATGATACTGAAATATTCTGAAAGAGCATGAAAATTAATGCTCTACTTTAGTTTTCCTTTGCAAATGAGTTGGAAATGTCAGACAAATTTCTGGATGAATTTGGCTAAGCACTGAATACTTTGCAGGTGTTTTCTGAACACCTGGAGGGTTCTGACATGGATAAGAAAAATACCACAAAGTGTGGTGTGGGTTTCTTATACTCACGTACACATTCATTATTGTTGGTAACATGGTAAAAAATAAAGATCTTGTGCTGCCACATGCATTGAAAGATAATATGGTGTGGTGAGAAAGAACATTGGGCTGGATCTCTGGAAAGCTGGATTCTAATTCTGCTTCTGCTCATCATCCTGACAACTCGTCCAGGGGCCAATGCAGATAGAATCTCTTTCTGTAATTAGAGGATTGAGATTCAAGACTTAAGTATCTTCTTCTCTAAGATCCCTTCCAACTCCAACATTCTGTAGCTCTGTGATCTGTTCTCGTACAAACTAAAACAAAGATGGAGACACTTTTTCCATGATTAAACCTCAAGGCCAGGTGAGTTGCCTATATATTACAATAGTAATCTCTGGAAACAGAAAAGGCATGGATTTTTTAGGATTAAATAAGCGCATGGTTAATTCCACTTAGAAGTTCATGATTAAGCAGAAATTCTTGATCAGAATAAGAGGAGACAACACCTCTCTGCTACTTTTTGTTCTAAAAGATGATTCTATTGTTATTTTTTTTCTATTATTAAATATCTGATGTGATCATATTAAATGTATGGCTTATTCAGGAAAAGGGATTTGGAAATGAATTGTAAATAGAATCAAAAACCCCAGATTTACATCATGCCATCAATATTGTCATTCATTTAAAAAAATCTATTTAATAAATCTTTCTGCATGCAACATATTTATAAGTTGGATATTCATACTTAAACATTTATTACTATTTTAGAAGGTCACTGGGTGGAGCAGTTTATGCTTGACTACTAACCAAAAGGTTGGTGGTTTGAACCCATCTAGTGGCCGCAGAAGGAGGACCTGGGGGTCTTTTCCATAAAGGTTACAGCCAGGAAAGCCCTATGGCAGTTTCACTCTGTAAAACACACGGAGTCGCCATGAGTTGGAATCTGCACAATGGCAAGGGGTTTTGTTTTGATTATAGGTATTTTTTTTTTAGAGTTGACCCATTTTTAATTTGCTTTCTTTTCTCTTTGGTTTAAAAACAGAAAGTGGAGGCTTTTTCTGTAGGAATACCTTTTTTCATGAGTGAAGAGGCAACTTTAACATTGAAATTAGTACACTGAGATTAGTAATAACAATACCCAAAACAAAAAACTCACTGCCATCATGTCGCTTCTGTCTAATAGTGACCCTATAAGACAGAGTAGAACTGCCCCATAAGGTTTCCAAGGCTGTAAATTCTTATGGAAGCAGACTGCTTCATCTTTCTTGAGGGAAGCTGGCTGGTGGGTTTTTACTGCCAATCTTTTGGTTAGCAGCCAAATGGTTTAACCATTGCGCCACCAGAACTCCTTGCAATATACAAATGCAACCATTGCCATGGAGTTGGGACCAGCTCATAGCAACCCCTCCTTGGGTTTCCAAGGCAGTATCACTACGGAAGTAGATTGCCCAACCTTTCTTCCAAGGAGTGGCTGGTGGGTTTTAACTACCAGCCTTCTGGTTAGCAGTCAAATGTCTTAGGCACTATACCAGCAGAGCTCCCCAGAACTCCTTAGTAATAATAATAATTGCTAATAATTAACACTTTCTTATAACAACTTTATGGAGTTTATAAGTCTCATTTTACTAATGAGTAAACTGAAGTTCAGAGTGGGTATGTAACTTGCCCAAAGTCCCAGAAGTAGTTGGTAGTGGAATTAGCATGACTCTGGGGTGTCTGATTACTTCTGTAGTGATACCGCCTCAGAAAACCCAAGGAGGGGTCGCTATGAGTCAGGTCTGACTTGATGGCAAACAACAACAACAACATGTTACCTTTCCTGAGAAAAGCTTGAGCAAAGAATTGTGGAGATTTAGTTTAATCACTCAATCCCTTAGGCCTATTTCTGTTATTTCCCATATACTTTTTGTACCGTTTCTTCTACATTCTCTTTACTTTGAAAAACTTCATGGAAATAGTTCCTTGAATGATTCTAACCACTGCTCATCTGTCAGTTTGTTGTACTATGATGGCTTTTATGTTGCTGGTATTTCATATGCCGGAATGGTCACCCATGATGGACGGGTTTCTGCAGAGCTTCCACACTAAGAAAGATTGGGAAGAAGGACATCATGATATATGTATGGAAAAAAAAAAAAAGGAAAAGAAATTGGCCCCAGCAAACCTTCTGGATAGCAGTAGAACATTGTTTGATATAGTCCCAGGAGATGAGCCCTTCAGGTTAGAAGACACTCAAGATATGACTGGGGAGGAGCTGTCTTCTCAAAATAGAGTCAATCTTAATGGTGTGGATGGAGGAAAGTTTTTGGGACCTTCATTTACTTATGTGGCATAAATCAAAATTAGAAGAAACAACTGCAAAAATCCATTAATAACTGGAACATAGAATGCTTGAGGTATGAATCTAGAAAAATTGGAAGTTGTCAAAAATGAAATGGAACCCGTAAAGATCAATTTCCTACAAATTAGTGAACTGAAAAGAACTGGTTTTGGCAATTTTGAATCAGACAGTCATATGGCCTACTATGCCAAGAATAACAGACTTAAAAGAAATGGCAATCATCATCAAAAAGAACATTTCAAGATCTGTTCTGAAATACAGTGCTGTCAGTGATAGGATAATATTCATATGCCTAAAAGAGAGACCAGCCAGTACAACTACTATTCAAAATTATTCACCAACTACTAATTCCAAACATGAAGAAATTGAAGATTTATTTATTTATTTTACCAACACCTGCAGTCTGAAATTGATCAAACATGCAATCAAGATGTGTCAATAATTAATAGTGAGGAGCTCTGGTGGTGTAGTGCTTAAGGCATTTGACTGCTAACCAGAAGGCTGGCAGTTCAAACCCACCAGCACCTCCTTGGAAGGAAGATTGGGCAATCTACTTCTGTAGTGATACTGCTTTGGAAATCCAAGGAGGGGTTGCTATGAGTTGGATCCGACTCACTGACAGTAAGTGAGTTAGAATGTGAAAGTTGGAAACAAAGGAAAAGGATCAGTAGTTGGAAAGTATGGCCTTCATGACAGAAATGATGCCATAGATTGCATAATAGAGCTTTGCAAGACCAACAACTTATTCACTGGAAATACCTTTTTTTTTTTCAGGAACATAAACAATGACTATGCTCATGGACCTCATGGATGGACGACACCTGTACAAAGAGATGAAGAAGCTCAATATCGTCAGTCAGAATAAGGCCAGGAGCTAACTGCAGAAAAACCATCAGTTACTCATATGCAAGTTTAAGTTGAAGCTGAATTAAATTAAAACAAGTGCATGAGAGCCAAAATGTGACCTTGAGTATTTCCCACCTGAATTCAGAGACCATCTCAAGAAAAGATCTGATGAATGAACACTACTGACTGAAGACCGATCAAATTCTGGGATGACATCAAGGACATCATGTTTGAAAAAAGAAAAAGATCACTAAAATGACAGAAGAGAAATAAAATATCAAAATGGATGTCAAAAAAGACTCTGAAACTTGCTCCTGAACAGAGAGTACGTAAAGTGAAAGTGGGAAACAATGAAATGAAAGAACTGAACAGAAGATTTCAAAGGATGGCTGAGAAGACAAAGTAAGGTATTATAATGAAATGTGCAAAGAACTGGAATTAGAAAACTTAAAGGAAAAACACATTTGGCATTTCTCAAACTGAAAGGACAGAAAAAAAAATCAAATCTCAATTTGCCATATTGAAGGACTCTATGGGCAAAAAATTTAATGACGTGGGAATCATCAAAAGAAGACGTAAGGAATACAGAGTCATCATAACAAAAAGAACTGGAGAACATTTAACCTTGTAATCAAGAACCCAAATAACTGAAGGAAAAAACCCTAGCTGCACTGAAGGCATTATTGAAAAACAAGGCTCCAGGGATTGATGGAATACAATTTCAAATGCTTTAACAAAGACATGCAATGCTGGAAGTGCTCACTTGTGTATGGCAAGAAATTTGGGAGACAGTTATCTGGCTAATCAACTGGAAGTGAGCCATTTTGTGCCCATTTCAAAGAAAGATAATCCAATAGAATGCAGAAATTATCAAACCATATAATTAAAATCACACAAGTAAAATTTTGCTTAAGGTAATTCAAAAACAGTTGCTGTAGTACATCAACAGGGAACTGCCAGAAATTCAAGCTGAATTCAGAAGAGGACGTAGAACTAGGGATATCATTGCTGATATCCAATGGATCTTGGCTAAAAGCAGAGAATATCATAAAGATGTTTACCTCTTTTTTATTGACTATGTAAAGACATTCAGCTGTGTGAATCTGAACAAATTATGGATAATAATGCATAGTATTGGAATTCTACAACACTTGTGTGCACATGTGGAACCTGTACATAGACCAAGATGCAGTTGTTTGAACAGGGCATGAGGATACAGCATTGTTTAAGATCAAGAAAGGTGTGCATCAGAGTTATATCCTTTCACCATACTTAATTGGAAGGAAGGTTGGGCAATCCTACTTCCACAGTGATACTGCCTCGGAAACCCAAGGAGGGGTCGCTATGAGTCGGGGCCGACTTG
>NW_006921873.1:4197689-4200355 GCF_000298275.1 Orycteropus afer afer
CGTCTGGTTAGCAGGCAAGTGTCTTAGCCAGTATGCTACCAGAGCTCTCAAATCATTCTTTATGTTGACAAATAATCTTAGAAGCTGGAGTATCTGAAGAAGAATGTGGCATAGGATTGGAGGAAGACTCATTAACAATGTGTGATATATATAGATGACACAACCTTGTTTGCTGAAAGTGAAGAGGACTGGGTGCACTTACTGATAAAGACCAAAGACTACAACCTTCAGTATGAATTATACCTCAACAGCAAGAAAACAAAAATCTTTACAACTTGACTAATGAGCAACAAAATAATAAATGGAGGAAAGATTGAAGTTGTTAAGGATATCATTTTACTTGGGTTCATAATCATCACCCATGGAAGCAGCAGTTAGACAATCAAATGACACACTGCACTGCACAAATCTGCTGCAAAATACTTCTTAAAAGTGTTAAAAGCAAAGGTGTCACCTTGAGAACTTATGGATGCATGGCCCAAACCATGATATTCTCACTTGCGTCATAGACATGTGAAAGCTGGGCAATGAATAAAGAAGACTGAAGAAGAATTGAGGACTTTGAATTATGATGTTGGTGAAAAATAATATACTGAAGGTTGCTAAAAGAACAAACAAATCTATCTGGGAAGAAGTACAGCTTACAAGCAAGGTTGGAGAAGTTTTGTCTCACACACTTTGGACATGCTATCAGGAAGCACCAGTCCGTGGAGAAGGATATCGTGCTTGGTAAAGAAAGGATCAACAAAAAGGAGGAAAACCTTCAATGAGATGGATTGACACAGTGGCTGCAACAATGTGCTCAAACAGTAATGATTGTAAGTAGGATGCAGGAGAAGGCAGTGTTTCACTCTGTTGTACACAGGGTCACTATGAGTCAGAATTGACTCAATGCCACCTAACAACGACAACAACAACAGTGACTGTAAAATATTTCTTTGTTCTTTTGAGGGTATTGGAAGTTTTGGGCCAAAGAAACGGTGGTGAAAGCTTGGTATCTATTGGTGTCCACAAGTCAGGAGGTAGTATCTGGATGCTCTAGAAACACCGGCTGTTACAGGGCACTTGATTCACCCTCAAACTGTCTTTTTGTATTTCTCAATCTAAGATTAATTAGTCGGACCCTAATTTTTATTAACACATTTATGGATGCTCCAATTTGAGAAAAATTTCTAGTCTGAGAAAATCTCGCTTGAGAGAAAAGTCTATTAGCTGATTTTGGTTTCTGGGCCAACACAGTTTGTACTAATGCCTTCTAGGAGCTGCTGATACTCTGTCACCATCCCCAAGTCTGCTATTTGTGATACTGCTGTAGTGTGAGTGACTGAGATCAACATCTCAGAAACAGGTGTGTGTGGAGGGCCATTCTATTTAAAATCAGTTGTCTGTTAGCATTTAAAATGAACATTCTTTTCCCTAACTCCTTCACGAATCATTGTGTTTTCATTACTATGTGGATTTTCTGATAGTCAGATATCTACAAGGTGATGTTATTTCAACTAGTTGAGTATGACTACAGCAATACTGCAATGAAATGCAAATATCAACAACTCAGAAAATCAATATACTGGGGAGAAGATGTGACTAAACTAGCTGCAACAATAAGCGAATAATTGATGTTTGGAGCACAGCTCTCAGCAACAGCTGCTTTATTGAGAATTGGTTTTAGTGAATCACCACTGCAGCTGCCATTTTTCCCTGAGCCAGATAAATCCTGACATGAACAAGATGCTCTTACAGGAAGTGTAAATTCAGCCACTAATGAATGTCACTGGTCTTATTATGAATCATGTAGTCATTCTCAAATTTGAAAGAGGAGGTAGTGCTGACATCAAACAGATTTTTACTGAGTTTGCCTGTTTCTTTTTGTCTTGTCCATCACTTTCTTGCCTTGAATTTAGTATCTTAAAGTGAAACATATCTAAGTAAGTTAATTCATTTTCTAAAAAGCAAATATATTTAATGTAATGTTTAGAGTATAGTAGAACTAGAATCCACTGCTTTAGGGAAAAATACATCTTTGTGAAAAACATGTTGAGACTTTTTTATTGTCAATTTAAACTTTAAGACATCAGCAGTTTTTTAATTTATTAGCTATGAGTGTTACTTACATATTGTGAGTGGAAGCATTGGACTGCACAGTCTGTGTTTCCTAATGCAGGAGCCTGCTATAAATGCCTCTCAAGTTCTAGAAAGATCATGAATTAGAAAAGTGAAGCATTTCAGCCTAAGTCTTTCTAACCACAAGCTAAATATGAAATATTAATTCAATCAGTTTACTTTTCAGAGATTGTTCTTACAGATAGTGCCCAAGAGGCACTCTTCAAAATATTCTTTAAGAAAGAATTTATCTCAAAAGGCAATTTCAGATTTTTTTTCTTAATGTTATTCTAAAATGAAACTAGCAATTTGTATCTTTTTTAAATAGAAACATCTACCTCTGCAGCATGTTAAGTAGTTAGTAAAGATGTATGCACTAAGATTCCTTTGGTATATTCCATTTCTTTATGTGCTTTCCTTAGACTATAGTGGAAGGAAACATTGTCAATGACTGAGAATGTCAGCACAAAGGAAATCCAAGAGGGAGACTTCCAGCCCAAGAAGTAATGGGATCAATGTCTTACAGGAATTCATACAGAGTTAGTCTTTTTTTTTTTTTTTTTTTT
>NW_006921873.1:4202767-4211419 GCF_000298275.1 Orycteropus afer afer
TTCTGCTAGTTGGGGTTTAGTCCAAATCTGCATCCTTTCCTTCAAGGCTCAGGGGTCCAAGATTATCTTCTGTGTCTGTATTAATTGGTTTCCCTTTTCTTTGTTGAAGAGGGTCTGTGCAATCCTTCTGCCTAGTCTGCCATCTTGCCCCGCCTCCCAGAATTAGTCTTAAAAGAATACGGAGATCAGGAAAAGGAAAAAAAATTTGGTTTTAACGTCAGTTTTATTAATTTAAAAACCCCAGCAAAATTAGAATGCTTTTGAAATTTCCAGACCTTTTTTTTGTTCTGTATTGGTAATTGATTATTTAGAAGCAATTTGGTTTTAGATGAAACTGAGTTTATGCCCCCTATTGCCAGTAAGGAAATAGCCTATGAATTTGTGCTAGTCACTGAAACATTCTAAAAAGTAATTTCACCTTCTGTACAAGAACAGTAATAATAATAATTTCCATTTATTAAGCAATTCCTATATGTTAGATGGGAGCTCTGGTAGTTCTGTGCCTAAGGCACTTGACTGCTAACCAGAAGTCTGGCAACCCCACCAGCCACTCCTTGGAAGAAAGGTTGGGCAATCTACTTCCGTAGTGATACTGCCTCGGAAACGCAAGGAGGGGTCGCTATGAGTCGGGTCCAACTTGATGGCACATAACAACAACACAACATGTGTTACATATTATATTAATTATTATTCAGACATTGTTTCATTTAATCATAACCATACTCTATTGAGGCACAAGTCTTATTTCCACATTATGGATTAGGAAAGTTGGGCTGAAGTTGCCCACATCACACAGCTGCTGTGTTCTAGAGCCAGTCTGATTCTAAAGCTCAGGCTAGTAACATTATACTGTCTTTAGTGTTACAGTTGCTTCCAGCTTGAGCCTTCTATGACCAAACCTGCATGACCCTCTGGCTTCCTTTGCCCAGTGTTCTCAACATCAATACTGCCTCTTAACCAAACTCAAGAAAATTAACAATGCAAAGGCCTTTGAAGTGTTAATAAGTTCCCTATGCCAGTGCAGATGCCAAAGTCCAAAGTGTTTAATGTTTTGTTCAGAGTCAAACCAAAATTATGTCCATTTTATAAGAACATCTCACCTTACCTGAGGGGACCAAATTATGATAATATCTGATACAAAAACAGTTTTTAAAATTGGAGTTCTATTATAGTCTTGTACTCCTCACTTAACCCCTCACCACTGTTACTCTGGAAATTTATCAAACCACTTTCCAGTAGATACACAGGATGGTGATGTATTTCAAGCTAATCCTGAAATGTCTTCACAGACACATTGCTGTGCTCTTTTAAAAATAGATAAGACTCCTTTGAGCAGATTTTTGGTCATACAGAGTTAGGAATGGATCATCTGGTGCTAAAATATAATGCTAATGTTGTCGTTGTTGTTGTTATGTGCCCTCAAGTTGGACCCAACTCACTACGAGTTTAGTTTCCAAGGTGGTATCACTATGAAAATAGATTGCCCAACCTTCCTTCCAAGGAGTGGCTGGTGGATTTGTACCACCAGCCTTTTGCTTAACAGTCAAGTTGTTTAGGCACTACCAGAGCTCCTATAATACTAATAGGATGTCAGAATGTCTTATAAGACTCCTTTGAAAAAACATGGAACATATCTAGACTGGCCTAACCTTTTAACTTTATTTTCCATATATTCTACTTTGCTGCTTCTATGGGTTGACTTAAGTCAACCACCACTTGTCTGTCAGTTTGTTGTACTGTGGTGGTTTGCATGTTGCTGTGAGGCTGGAGGCTATACCACTGGTATTCGAATACCAGCAGGGTCACCCATGGTGGACAGGTTTCAGCAGAGCTTCCAGACGAAGATAGACTCTGAAGAAAGAAGGGGCCATCCACTTCTCAAAGAATTGGCCAATGAAAACCTAATAAATAGCAGTGAAACACTGTCTGATATGTTACTGGAAAACTTTATGAATAGCCCTGAAACATATTCTGATATAGTGTCAGAAGATGAGTCCTTCAGGTAAGAAGGCACTGGAATATGACTGGGGAAGAGCTGCTGCCTCAGAGTAGAGCTGACCTTAGTGATGTGGATGGAGTAAAGCTTTTAGAACCTCCATTTGCTGATATGGCATGAATCAAAATGGGAAGAAGCAGCTACAAACATCCATTAATAATTAGAATATGGAATGTAAGAAGTATGAATCTAAGAAAATTGGAAGTTTTCAAAACTGAAATGGAGCTTATAACAATCAATATCCTAGGCATTGGTGAGCTGAAATGGACTAGTTTTGGACACTTTTAATCAGAAACCACAGGATCTACTATATCAGGAATGACAAATTGAAGAGGAATGGTGCGGCATTCATCATCACAAAGAATGTTTCAAGATCTGTCTTGAAGTACAATACAGACAGTGATAGGATAATATCCATATGCCTACAAGGAAGACCAGTTAATACTACTACTGTTCAAATTTACACACCAACCACCAAAGCCAAAGATGAGGAAATTGAAGGTTTTTACCAACTTCTGCAGTATGAAATTGACCAAACATGTAATCAAGATGTGTTGATTATCACTGGTGATTGGAATGCAAAAGTTGGAAACAAAGAAGAATCACTGATATTTGGAAAATTTGGCCTTGGTGATAGAAATAACTCTGGAGATAGCATGATAGAATTTTGCAAGACCATTGACTTATTCATTCATTACAAATACCTTTTTTCAACAACATAAATGGTGCCTATACATGTGGACTTTGCCAGATGGAGTACAAAGGAATCAGATCGACTACATCTGTGGAAAGAGGCAGTTGAGAAGCTCAATATCTTCAGCCAAAACAAGGCCAGGAGCTGATTGCAGAACAGACCATCAACTGCTCATATGCAAGTTCAAGTTGAAGGTGAAGACAATTAAAACAAGTCCATAAGAGGGAGAGCTTCTGGTAAGATGGTGGAATAGGTGGACAAGCTATACAGACTCTCTTCAACAAAGAAAAGAGAAACAAATTGACAGAGATACAGAAGGTAATCCTGGAGCCTTGAGCTTTGAAAGGAAGTATACAGAAGTGGATTTGGCACCAACTAGTGGACAAACATGAATGAAAACAGTGAGTACAGAGATGGTCGGAGCAGTGGACTGTCAGCTACTCTAACAGGACCAACAGCCTGAATATTTCCAAGTGGTGTTGGGACCTGAGAATTGACCTAAGGTCAGTCCTGGTTGCCAAAGGCTGCAGGGGTGACTGTGCTCGTGGCCTGTGACCAGGAAGGGAAACAGCGAGGAGGAAGACAACCTGAGTTGTGGACTTTGGGCTGTCTGGAGGGAACAGCCATTTTGACTGTTAACAAGCAGCAGCCATTTTGGATATTTAAAGTGACTGAGGACACAGCCATTCTGAATGTTTACAAGTGGTGGCCATTTTGGATATTTGAAGTGAGTGAGGGTGCAGCCATTTTGAATGTTTACAAGTGGTAGCCATTTTGGATTTGTTGGAAGAGAATTTCCCTGGTATGATGAAAGATGAGAATATATCCATTCAAGAAGTCCAGTGAACCTTAAAAAGTATAGACCCCAAAAGAAAATAACCAAAACATATCATCATGAAACTCACCAAAACCAAAGACAAAGAAAGAATCCTGAGAGCAGCATGAGAAAAAAGAAAAGTTACCTACAAGGGGCAACCGATAAGACTAAGATTGGATTTCTCGGCAGAAACAATGCAGGCTGGAAGACAATGGGATGGTATATATAAAACCCTGAAAGAGAAAAAATTTCCGAGCAAGAATCATATACCCGGCAAAACTGTCCCTCAAATATGATGGTGAAATTTTCAGATAAGCAGAAATTAAGGGAGTTTGTTGAAACCAGACCAACTTTACAAGAGATACTAAAGGGAGTTCTTTGGACAGAGAACCAACAACCGCAAACAACAACTGACCGTTAACACACATGATGACATAACCTAGAAACCAAAACAGTTGTAGAGGTATCCAAAGTAAATAAGCCTACAGGATTGTAAACAGGGAACCAGAGACATCAATTGACAAATGAGGACAACTACAAACTAAAGAGGGGAAAAATTGGGTATTTACAGAACTTCTAAATGGTAGGGAAGACAAACTGCAAGATAGAACAGACTGTTTTAAACTTGGGAAGAAGATTATAAATCGCAGGGTAACCTCACAGAAAAAATGACAAACCTTCACATCAAAATAAAAAGGAGCACCAGCACATATATTTAGCAAATACTAAAACAGTAGCAATGAAGGAAGTGATAACACGATTCATAAACAAAATGAGCTTAGCACAGAAAATTATACGGAAGAAATCAATACCACAAAAAAGCACATAACAAAATGACAGCCTCAAATTCATACTTGTCGATAATTACATATCTGACAAGGGACTTATCTCTAAAATTTATATAAAACTCCAATACCTCAACAAAAAAATATTAAAAATGCAATTAAAAAATGGGCAGAAGACATGAATAGACACTTCACCAAAAAGGATATTCAGGCAGCCAACAAACATATGAAGAAATGCTCATGATCATTAGGCATCAGAGAGATGCAAATCAAAACAACGAGATACCATCTCACCCTAGCATTAATGGCAAAGTTCAACAAGACAGCAAATAATAAATGCTGGCAAGGATGTGGAGAGTGGGACTCTCATATACTGCTGGTGGCACTGTCAAATGATACAGCCACTGTGGAAAACAGTATGGTGATTCCTTAAAAAGCTGGAATTAGAAATACCATTTAACCCAGAAATTCCATTACTACGTATATATCATAAAGCAGTGAGAGCCAGGACAAAAACAGATATATGCACACCTATGTTCATTGCAGCGCTATTTACAATAGCCAAAATGTGGAAACAACCTAGGTGCCCATCACCAGAAGAATTGATAACCAAACTATGATACATAACACACAATGGAATACTATGCAACACTAAAAGAATAAGGTACAGTCTGCAAAACACCACTTAACATGGATAAACTTGGCGGACATTATGCTGAGTGAAATAAGTCAATCACAGAAGGACAAATATTGTATTAGTTCATTATTGTAAAAAGTAAAGGAATGGTTTATATATGGAAGGAAAATTCTTTGTTGGTTACCAAGGGTGGGAGGGGAAGGAAGAGAACACCACACACACACATACACACAAAATGCATTGACCCATTTCAATTTAGTTTTTTGTGTTTCACTGTACATAAATTATATGTCAAGAAAATGCATTAAAAAAAGTCCGCAAGAGCAAAAATATGACCTTGATTATATCTCTCCTGAATTTAGAGACCATCTAAAGAATAGATTTGATGAATTGAACATCAGTGACTGAAAATCAGAGAAATTGTGGGATGACATCAAGAATATCATCCGTGAAAAAAAGTAAAGGGCATTAAAAAGACAGGAAAGGAAGAAAAGACCAAAATGGTTGTCAGAAGAGACTCTGAAACGTGCCCTTGAACAGAGACTTGTTATTGTTGTTATGTGCTGTCGAGTCGAACCCTCCTCATAGCGACCCCTCCTTGGGTTTCTGAGGCAGTATCACTGTGGAAGTAAATCACCCAACCTTCCTTCTGAGGAGTGGCTGGTGGGTTTGAACCGCCAGCCTTCTGGTTAGCAGTCAAGTGCCTTAGGCACTATGCTACGAGAGCTTCCTGAACAGAGACTAGCTAAAGCAAATGGAAGAAATGACCAGATTGAAGTGTTGAACAGAAGATTTTGAAGAGCAGCTCAAGAAGACAAAGTCAATTATAAAACATGCAAAGAAAACCAAAAGGGGAGAACACACTTGACATTTCTCAAGCTGAAAGAACTGAAGTAACCATTGAAGCTTTGAGTTGCAATACTGGAACATTCTATAGGCAAAATATTGAATGATGCGGGAAACATCAAAAGAAGATGGGAGGAATACACAGAGTCACTGTACCAAAAAGAATCGGTCAATGTTCATCCATTTCAGGAGGTGGCATATCATCAAGAACCAATGGTACTGAAAGAGGAAGTTGAAGCTGCACTGAAGGAATTGGCAAAAAATAAGGCTCCAGGAATTGACAGAATACCCAATGAGATGTTTCAATAAATGGTCATTGCACTGGAGGCACTCACTTATTTATGCCAAGAGATTTAGAAGACAGCTACCTGGCCAAGTGAGTGGAAGAGATCCATATTTGCACCCATTCCAAAGAAAGGTGATCCCCGAGGATGTGGAAAGTATTGAACAATGTCATTAACATCACACGCAAGTAAAATCTTGCTGAAGATAATTCAAAAATGATCACAGCAATATATTAACAGAGAACTTCAAGAAATGTAAGCTGGATTCAGAAAAGGATGTAGAATGAGGGATATCATTTGAGCCAGATGGATCTTGGTTCAAAGCAAAGAATACCACAAAGATGTTTGCTTGTGTTTTGTTGACTATGCAAAAGCATTTGTGTGGATCATAACAAATTATGGATAACACTGACAAGAATGGGAATCCCAGAACACTTAATTGTGCTCATGAGGAACCTATATAGACCAGGAGGCTGTTGTTCAAATAGAACAAGGGGATACTGCATGGTTTAAAATCAGGAAGGGAGTGCATCAGGGTTGTATCCTTTCCCCATACTTATTTCAATCTGTATGCTGAACAAATAATCCGAGAAGCTGGACTAGATGAAGAAGAATGTGGCATCAGGATTGGAGGAAGTCTCATTAACAACTTGCAATATGCTGATGACACAACTTTTCTTGCTGAAAGTGAGGATAATTTGAAACACTTACTGATGAAAATTAAAGACTCCAGTCTGCAGCATGGATTATATCTCAACATAAAGAAAATGAAAATCCTTACAACTGGACCAATAAGCAGCATCACAATAAATGGAGAAAAGATTGAAATGGTCAAAGATTTCATATTACTTGATTCCACAACACCACCAGTGGAAGCAGCAGTCAAGATATCAGATGATATATTGCATTAGGCAAATCTGCTGCAAAAGAACTCTTTAAAGTGTTGAAGAGGAAAAATATATCTTTGAAGTTAAGGAGACCTAACCCAAGCCATGGTATTTTCAGTCACCTTGTATGCATATGAGAGCTGGACACTGAATAAGGAAGACTGAAGAAGAGTTGATGCTTTTGAATTGTGGTGTTGGTGAAGAATACTGAAAGTACCATGGACTGGCAAAAGAATGAACACGTCTGTCCTGGAAGAAGTACAGCTGGAATGATTCTTGGAAGCAAGAATGGTCAGACTTTGTCTGACGTATTTTAGTCATGTTGCAGGTGGTATTATTTCCTGGAGAAGGATATCATGCTTGGTAAAGTGGAGGGTCAACCAAAAAGGGGAATTCCCTAAATGAGTTGGATTGACACAGTGGCTGCAATAATGGGCTCACGTATAGCAAGGATTTTGAGGCTAGCACAGAACTGGGCAGTGTTTCGTTGTGTTGTGTACATAGGGTCACTATGAGTTGGAGCTGACTTGACTGCACGTAACAACAACTGCTACTGTTACTGAGTTAATATATTTTTGTGCCAAGAATATCTGGGTTCAAAGTTTGACTTTGGATCCATTGTAAGTTTATATCCCCTCATGCATCTGAAGTTACTAACATTTCTTTCTAAGGGGTTTTATAAGGGCCCAATAAGAGAATGTTTAAAGCATGTGACAAATCATCAACACTCAGCAAAGTTAGCTTCCTTCTCTCCTGATGAGTTGGTATATTCACTTTAATATGAAATATAATAATCATTTACTTTCTTTTGTAAGCATAAATGTTTGAATACCAGATATAAATCTGCTAGCATAGTTATAACATTATGGGGGGTTATAGTTAAAATTTGATATCTATTTATTTTGCTATTGACATCAAAATTATTTTATTAAATGAAATGAACTGTCCCTCAGTAATCCCAGATATACCCTTTGTTGTTATTGTTAGGTCCCGTAGAGTCATCTTCGACTCATAGCGACCCTGTGCACAGCAGAACGAAACACTGCCCAATACCATGCCAGCTCCATGATCCCTGCTATACCTGAACCCCTTGCAGCAGCTACTGTGTCAATCCATCTCGTTGAGGGTCTTCCCCACTTTTGTCGACTCTCCACCTTACCAAACATGACATTCTTATCCAGGGAATGGTCCCTTCTGACAACATGACCAAAGTAGGTGAGACAAAGTTTGGCCATTCTCACTTCAAGAAGCATTTCTGCTGCACTTTCTCCAGGACAGATCTGTTAGTTCTTTTGGCAGTCCATGGTACTTTCAGTATTCTTCGCCAATACCACATCTCAAAAGCATCAATTTTTCTTTGGTCTTCCATATTCATTGTCCAACTCTCACATGCATATGAGGTGATTGAAAATATCATGGCTTCTGTCATGCACACCTTAGTCCTCAAGGAGACATCTTTGCTCCTCACCACTTAAAAGAGGTCTTTTGCAGCAGACTTGCCCAATGCTATACATTGTCTGATGTCCTGACTGCTGCTTCCATTGGCATCAATTGTAGAACCAAGCAATGTGGAGTCTTTGACACCTTCAATATTTTCTCCATTTATCATGATGCTGCTTATAGGTCCAGTTGTGAGGATTTTTGTTTTCTTTATATTGAGATGTAATCCATACTGCAGACTGTATTCTTGAATCTTCATCAGTAAG
>NW_006921873.1:4211629-4220979 GCF_000298275.1 Orycteropus afer afer
AAGTGTTCTGGAATTCCCATTCTTCTCAATGTTATCCATAATTTGTTATGATCCACACAATCGGGTGCTTTTGCATAGTCAATAAAACACAAGTAGACATCTTTCTGGTATTCTCTGCTTTGAGCCAAGATCCATCTGATATCTGCCATGATATCGCTTGTTCCACATCCTCTTCTCTATCTGGCTTGTGCCTCTGGAAGTTCCCTGTCAATATACTGCTGCAACCATTTTTGAATTATCTTCAGTAAGATTTTACTTGTGTGCGATATTAATGATATTGTTTGATAATTTGCACATTCCGTGGAATCACCTTTCCTTGCAATGGATACAAGTATGGATTTATTCCAGTCAGTTGGCCAGGTAGCTGTCTTCCAAATCTCTTAGCATAAGCAAGTGAGTGCCCCCAGTGGGACATCCATTTGTTGAAACATCTCAATGGGTATTCCGTCAATTCCTGGAGCCTTATTCTTTGGCAATTCCTTCAGTGCAGCTTTGACTTCTTCCTTAAATATCACTGGTTCTTGATCATATGCTACCTCCTGAAATGGATGAAGGTCTACCATTTCTTTTTGGTACAGTGACTCTGCATTCCTTCCATCTTCTTTTGATGCTTCCTACATCATTCAGTATCTTGCGCATAGAATCTTTCAATATTGCAACTTGAGGCTTAAATTTTTTCTTCAGTTTTGTCAGCTTGAGAAATGCTGACTATGTTCTTCCCTTTTGGTTTTCTAACTCTAGGTCTTTGCACATTTCATTATAGTAATTGGCTTTGTCTGCTCAAGCTGCTCTTTGTAATCTTTAGTTCAGCTCTTTAGCTTGTCATTTCTTCCATTTGCTTTGGCTATTCTTTGCTCAAGGTTCAGAATCTTTTCTGTCATCTATTTTGGCCTTTTTTTTTTTTCCCCTCATCTTTTTAGTGACCTCTTGCTTTCTTCATGGATGATGATCTTGATGTCATCACACAGTTCTTCTGGTTTTCAGTCATTAGTGTTCAATGCATCAAATCTATTCTTTAGATAGTCTCTAAATTCAGGAGGGATAAATTCAAGATCATATTTTGGCTCTCTTGGACTTGTTTTAATTATCTTGAACTTCAAGTTGAACTTGCATATGAGCAGTTGATGGTCTGTTTCACAGTCAGCTCCTGGCCTTGTTTTGGTTGAAGTTATTGAGCTTTTCCATCACCATTTGCCACAGATGTAGTCAATCTGATTCCTGTGTATTCCATCTGGTGAAGTGCACGTGTATAGCTGTTGTTTATGTTGTTGATAAGAGGTATTTGCAATGAATAAGTTGTTGGTCTTGCAAAATTCTGCCATGCGATCTTCAGCATTATTTCTGTCACCAAGACCAAATTTTCCAGTTACCAGTGATTCTTCGTTTCCAACTTTTGCATTCCAGTCACTAGTGAAAATTAACATATATTGATTGCATGTTTGGTAAATTTCACACTGCAGAAGTTGATAAAAATCTTCAATTTCCTTATCTTTTGCTTTGGTGGTTGGTGTGTAAATTTGAATAATCATAGTATTAACTGGTCTTCCTTGTAGGCATATGGATATTATCCTATCACTAACAGCATTGTACTTCAGGACAGATCTTGAAATATCCTTTGTGATGATGAATGCCATGCCATTCCTCTTCAATTTGTCATTCCCAACATAGTAGATCATATGGTTGTCCGATTCAAAATGTCCAAAACCAGTCCACTTCAGCTCACTAATGCCTAGGATATAAATCTTTATGTGTTCCATTTCATTTTTGGCAACTTCCAATTTTCCTAGATTCATACTTTGTACATTCCATCTTACTATTATTAATGGATTATTTGCAGCTGTTTCTCCTCAATTTGAGTTGTGTCATGTCAGCAAATGGAGATTTTGAAAGGTTTATTTTATCCATATCAGCAAGGTTGGTTCTACTCTGATGATGCTGCTCTTTCCTAATTGTATTTTGAAAGCCTTCCGACCTAAGTGGTTCGTCCTTCTACACTGTATTAGACAGTGTTTCTGGGCTATTCATGTAGTTGCCTAGTATTGTAACAGATAGTGTTTCTCTGCTATTTATAAGGTTTTCCCTGGCCAATTCTTTGAGAAGTGGACAGACTCTTCCTTCTTCCTAGTCTGTTTCAGTCTGCAAGCCACACAGACCTGTGCACCATGTACAACCCTCCTGGCGTTTGAAACACCAGTGGCATAGCCTCAAGCCTCACAGCAACACACCACCACAGTACGACAAACCGACAGACAAGTTTGTCTCAGCTGCTCAAAACCAATCCACCCTCCCCTTACCTGGTTCCCTGCTGCTTGCTTGCTTAGTCTTGGATGCCCTGGCTTTCCTTTCCTTTCTCCTCTGCTTTTCCCGCCACATGAGGTTGGGGCCTGGGTCCCTCCCCTTACCTGGATCCCTCTGCCACTTGCTCACTCTCTCCTGGATGCTCTGGCTTTCCTTCCTTGGCCCTCCACTTTTCCTGCTTCTTGGGGATTGGGGCCTGGGTCCCTCCCCTTACCTGGTCCTTCACTTCTTGCTCACTCTCTCCTGGATGCCCTGGCTTTCCTTACCTTTCCCCTCTGCTTTTCCTGCCACTTGGGGGTTGAGGTCTGTGTCCCTCCCCTTACCTGGATCCCTCTGCCACTTGCCCGCTCTCTCCTGGATGCCCTGGCTTTCCTTTCCTCTCCTTTCTCCTTTGAAATATTATAAATCACATGGAAGACAATTGAGGCTTATTGGTTAATTTCCTGGTGTCTGAAGATAATAAGCAAATAATTAATGAAAATGTCATCAGTTCAAATCCACTAACCACTCCACAGGAGAATGGAGCCATTTGCAACCTTGGAAACCCTATATGGCAGTTTTACTCTGTCATATAGGGTCACTATAAGTTGGAATTCAACTCAATGGCAATTGCTTTGGTTTTAACAAGTTTAATATTGGAATGGTTTAAAATATACTTATTTTATTAAAGCTTTGCAAGCAAACATTAAAACTCACTCAGTAGCTTATATTGTGAGTCTGCTGCTTTGATACTGTGTTTTTATATGGCACATGATAAGAGGATATGGAAAAGGGCCTTTTTTGAGTGATCTGAGTGGCTTATGGGTCGTATGTTGAATGCTAGGAGTTCCAGAACCACATAAAAGTCACACCTCATGGCATGCACAGAATGAATGGGGATAAAATAATCATAATTCATGTTGAATGTTGAGTTCTGGGTAACAGAACCTCCCTTTAACACACAGCACACACACACACTTCCCTTACTAAACACACACATTGTTGGAATTGTGTCAGTTCCAACTAATAGTGACCCTATTGGACAAAGTAGAACTGGTCCATAGAGTTTCCAAGTTTATGATTTTTATAGACATAGACTGCCACATCTTTCTCCTTTGGATGGATTGGTGGGTTCGTTTGATGGTGTATGGTAACCTTTGTTCAGGTATTTTGCAACCATTTAGAAAGGAAAGGTCCTAAGGCCTTCCCACCCTAATTTACTTGGAGGAATAAAAAGTAAAGTCTGTTCATTATGTAAAAAAATGAGTGGGAATGGAATCCTCAGCTTTGAGTCACTATTAAGAACTTAAAAGAAGACTGATTGTGAAACTCAAGTATAAAACAGTAGAAACAGCAACAACAAAAACAATCCCTGAAACAATTGTAAAGACCATGGATAATGTAATCATGATGTTAAGAGGAAAAGGAGATTACTAACAGACTTCTCTTCAAAGGAAAAGAGAGAAATATCTCTTTCTCAAATAAAGTGAGTTAGTGTAGTTGACTTCAATGAACATGCAGTGGTAGAGGATCCTGGAATCTTCTCTCCTGTCCCTTGAGCAGCTATAATCTTCAGGCTAAATCTAGAGAGAAAATCTTCAAGAAAAAGGTAGTATGATGAGCTTTAAAAAAAAAAGCTAGTTGATCAATCTGAGATGGACAGTAGAATGACAAGCCTTTTTTGGTCTGATTCTGCCTTGAAAAATGTCCTCATGTTTGGATGACCCAGAGAAAATGGAGAAGAACTGCTAAGGGGCATACTGTAATGTTGCTTTGGATGTTCTGGAATGCTGGTGATTTTCCAGTAACTGGAAATTGAATGCATCTGGCAAGTGATACAGATTCCCAAACTCTGCTTATATGTAACGGTTGACTTCCGTTCCAGAAAACTTACATTAACTTTATTAACTTTAAGCCTTTAATGTTGAATTTAGATTCACTGTATCTTTGAATCTAAATAACAAAAGTTGGGAAGGAGGCTTTTGTTTCAGTTTGTCATTTCCACTTATGGAGTGTCATCTCCACTCCGTAAACATCAGTCTCCCAGAGGGATGAGGACAATAGCAAAACCCCTTCTGCTTCCATTTCCTTTTATTCCTCTCACTTCCTTTCTTCCTCTATTGTGAGAATTTTTTTTTTTTTTTTAATTGGGAAGAATGGTATAAATACCTGTTGTTTGTTTATTTCTCTCTTGGAATTTGGAAATTTAAAATGAAACTAATGCATGATTAAGACCTGGCTTGTTCAGAACCCTGATTAATGTGTTTCTACTGCAAGAAATGATTGCTTTAATTTTTCATGAGAACTTTAAATGGATTCAAGATGTTCAGACACATCAGATTCCTTTTTAATTTGTTTGTCAGCTTGAATCAAGGTTAATTCTGTTATTCCATGTTTTCATTTATTACAATTCTTCTAGGTAAGACATTCTTTTTCTCTCCTAGCTGATTACTTATTTTCCCTTCTTTCCTTCTGAAAAACACCTCATCATTCAATCTTATTGGGACATTCTGATCTTAGTCTAAGATTCTGTCTTGTTGCTCTGCCATCCTTAAAGTCCTGTCTTTGTCCACTGGGTAGAGGATGGCTCACCACCACAGACAGTTCCAGTTTTCATAAAGGGGAAAAGAGAGTGGCTGCATTCCTCACTCATTCAGGGTGTAACTTGGAAATAATATGTACCATTTCTGCTCATAGCTCATGTTTGATGTCAAAATCTAGTTGTATATCCATATTTAGAAGCATGGGAGGCTTGGTAATATGGTCCTTAGATATGGACCCAGCTGAAATTTCTATTTCAGTAGAAGAAGGAGAAAAGAGTTATTGGAGGGAACAGTATTCTCAGGCACACCTGCCATACTCATTTCTTACTGTCCACCTTTCATGGACCTTCATTGTCCATCATTAAGATTACTTCAAGAGCTTTTAGCTAGATATTAATTCACTCCTTTCTTTTATTTATTTATTGGCTCTCAATATTTTTATTAATTTTTAGAAAAATTTCATAAAGTACTGCATGGAGTATCACATCAGTCTTTGCTGCAATAGTCATCAAAGCTGTTTTCATGTTCTGGATACTTAATGTTAAAATGACTTTTTAATCCTAATGGCATCGTATTATCATTAGCCAATATATCTCATAGGAATATACACCTTACATGATGTTCACAAATAATGACAGTGGGTATAAATCTATATTTTAAATAGTTTCCTTGATAGTGTAATTGGGAGGAGGCAACTACCATTGAAATCATTATTTTTTTTCCAACTACCATTCAAATCATTATTCTTTTTTTTTTTTTCTGGTAAATAATTGTTATTATTTTTTAAAAAACTTTTTATTTGAAAGTTTTTGGAACAAATGTGTTTTCCATTCAATAATTCATACACATTTTGTTTTGTGACATTGATTGTAATCCCCACAATGCACTCCTTTCTCTTAAAGAACTACTTCTTATTTTGTTTTGGCTAAATCTCTGCTCAAAAAACCCATAGCATAAAGTCTCTGTTACAAGTTCTTGATTATCTGTTTTTTTCTACCTTGTTTCCAGCCTTTCTTCAGCTTTCATTCATTCATTCAATAAATATCATGTTAAGTGCCTACTGTGTGTCAGACATGAAGTTATTTGTTTTCCTAAACTAGTTCATTTGGTCCTGTGGATGGAAAACATCCTTACAAATGCGTGTGTTCTCTAATGTAACTGATTCATATCTTCCATGATTGTTTACACTATACGTGCTTAATAGGTTAAATATATCCTCTTAAAAACAGCCTTTTAAAAGTAGGTTTCACAGTTGAAATGGTTAGTTTGCTTTTTAGACTCAAGATCATTTTCAGCTGACATTTCAACTTTCAGATTTTTATGTATTTGAAATGATGACTTGCTTTTGAAAACAAAACAAGAAATGTAAAAGAATGCTTATTGAAATAGCTAGATTTAGTAGCTTATTGAAAGGTAAAATAAAGCAGGCCTGAACTAAATCTCTCATATATTATAGTTCTCTAGTTTATTCCCAAACAATTTAACCTAATCCTGAGTCCTACGGACTCAGGTATAAAGGGTTTATATTAGACAACACACTTTGACTGGACTTTGCCCTCAGAACTACATTTTCTTCTTTTACAATCTTATGTGTAACAAAGGCAGAAATGTGTATAACACAACTAACTGAAATAACTTTTAGTTTTGCTCTTCGTTATTTCAGAAAAGTCTCTGGACCATAGCCAGGGCTAGGGTGAGATGTATGAGGCAAAGTTATACAATAGTTGGGTCAAATCCTGTCTTTATTTAAAATTTTGATATTTTGTTCATCATACATTTTTTTTGCACTCATTTTAATGAAAAAAATAATGTGGTCAATGTTATTTGTCTTGATTTCTGAGGTTTTGGGCACTTCTTGAAATTTTGTGCCTAAAGCAAACTGAACCCTTCTTTATGCAAATTATTGCATATTAACATTGCTCCTGCTTGAGTAAATAAAACTTTCAATTAACAAAATACATATCTGCAAGACAAGATTAAGTATTCATTACTTTGTTAAACCCTAGCAGCAAAAATTAAGGAGTTCTGGTGGTGCAGTGGTTAAAGCATTTGGCTGCTAACTGGAAGGTCAGTGGTTCAAGCCCACCAGCTACTCTGTGGAAGAAAGATGAGGCAGTCTGTTTAATGATTTACAGCCTTGGAAACCCTTTGGGGGTTGCTATGAGTCAAAATTGACTTGATGGCAGTGAGTTAGCTTTTGTCTGAGAAAAATTTCCTTAAATTCTATCAGGTTATGTTTTGTTGTTGTTCGCTATTAGAAATTCAAGCTGTTTCAGAAGAGGACGTGGAACAAGGGATACCATTTCTGATGTCAGATGGATTGTGGCTGAAAGCAAAGGATATCAGAAAGATGTTTATCTGTGTTTTATTGACTATCCAAAGGCATTCAACTGTGGATCATAACAAATTATAAATAACACTGTGAAAAATGGGAATTCCAGAATACTTTATTGTTCTCACAAGGAACCTGTACATAGACCAAGAGGCAGTTGTTCAAACAAAACAAGGGGATGCTGCATGGTTTAAAATCAGGAAGTGTGCACCATACTTATTCAATCTGTATGCTGAGCAATTAGTCCAGGAAGCTGGACTATATGAAGAAGAATGCAACATCAGGGTTGGAAGAAGACTCAGTAACAACCTGGAATATGCAGATGACACAACCTTGCTTGCTGAAAGTGAAGATAACTTGAAACACTTATGGATGAAGATCATGGAATACAGCCTTCAGTATAGATTGTTGTTGTTGTTGTTGTTATGTGCTGTCGAGTCAGACCTGACTCATAGTGACCCCTCCTTGGGTTTCTGATGCAGTATCACTATGGAAGTAGATTGCCCCATCTTCCTTGCGAGGAGTGGCTGGTGGGTTTGAACCGCCAGCCCTCTGGTTAGCAGTCTAGTGCCTTAGGTACTATGCTATCAGAGCTCCCTCAGTATGGATTACATCTCAAATAAAGAAAATAAAAATCCTCACAACTAGACCATAAACAGCATCATGATAAATGGAGAAAAAAATTAAAGTTATCAAGAATTTCATCTTACTTGGGTCCACAATAATGCCTATGGAAGCAGTAATCAAAAATCATGAAATGTATTTCATTGGGAAAATCTGCTGCAAAAGACCTCTTTAAAATGTTCAGAAGCAGAGATATCATTTTAAAGACTAAGATTCACCCCACTCAACCCATAGTATTTTCAGTAGCCTCATATGCATGTGAAAACTGGACAATTAATAAGGAAGATTACGGAAGAATTGATGCATTTGAAGTGTGGTGTTCACAAAGAATATTGAATAATGTGGACTGCCGGAAAAATGAATACATCTGTCTTGGAAGAAGTGCAGCCGGAATGATCCTTAGAAATGAAAATGGCCAGATTTTGTCTCTCGTACTTTGAACATCTTATCAGAACAGACTAGTCTTTGGAGAAGGATATCATAGTTGGTAAAGTAGAGGGTCAATGAAAATGAGAAGACCCTCAAAGAAAGATTGACAAAGTGGCTGCAGCTATGATGGGCTCAAGCACAGCAATGATTGTAAGGATGGCACAGGACCAAGCAGCGTTTGGTTTTGTTGTACATAGGGTCACTATGAGTCCAACTTGATGGCATGTAAGAACAACAGTCATTACTTCTGATCAAGTTGCTTCCCTCCTGGAAATCCCATGTGTGCAGAGTAGAACTGTCCTCCATGGAGTTTTGAAGGCTGTGACTTTTCAGAAGCAGATTGCCAGGCCTGTCTCTCGAAGCACCTCTGGATGGGTTTGATCCAATCACCTTTAGACTAGAAGTTAAATGCTTAACTGTTTGCACCAACCAGGGAGACCTGTTCATATTATAAGTATTTACATTTACATCTGAGATCAGATTGGGATATGCAGGGAAACCACTAGGAGCAAAGATAGACAACTACCTACAATTTATAATTTTAGCTATTATATCACATTCTGTGTTCAAATAGCTGCTCTTATTCCATCTCCAGCCTGGTAGCTTTATCTCTGTAACAGCAGAATGACAGAATTCAAACTACACCCCTGGAGAAGGAGGGAGTGAGGGAGAGAAAGTGGTTAGAGACTTTGACCTCAAGCCTGAGCCAGAGAGCAATTCTGCTTATATCTGTTCTACATATTGGCCATCTGCTAATTATATAGGACCAAAATGTCAGTAGCTTGAACCCACCAGCCGCTCTGTGGAAGAAGATGGAGTCTGCTTCTGTAAAGATTCACAGCCTTGGAAACCCAGTGGAGGTTGCTGTGAGTCAGAATCGACTCAATGGCAGTGAGTTTGGTTTTGGTTTGGCAAAATATTATGTGTGTGTGTATGTGTATGTACATATATATATGTTGTTGTTGTTGTTATGTGCCGTCGAGTCGGACCTGACTCATAACGACCCCTTCTTGGGTTTCCGAGGCAGTATCACTACGGAAGTAGATTGTCCCGTCTTCCTTCCGAGGAGTGGCTGGTGGGTTTGAACAGCCAGACTTCTGGTTAGCAGTCAAGTGCCTTAGGTACTATGCTACCAGAGCTCCTAT
>NW_006921873.1:4221133-4223590 GCF_000298275.1 Orycteropus afer afer
ATATATATATATATATATATATTTCTTTTTCCTGGCTTCAAAATCACTGTGTTAGATAATTTTCAGGATTTCTGCTAATCACAGTTCTTGAGTATACATGTATTTCTAATATGATATATTTCTGTTGATTCATCCACAATTTGATTTGCTCCCCTTACTGGCTTTTTTCCTTTGTTATCTCTTGTTGTGTGCCTTCGAGTTGACTGCAACTCACAGCAACTATATACAACAGCGTATAACTGCCCTAAAGGGATTTCCTGGCTGTACTCTTTATAGGAGCACATTGCGAGCTTTCTCATGGTGGATTTGAACCCTTGACCTTTCAATTAGCAGCCAAGTGCTAAACCATTGCTTCACTAGGACTCTCAGGCATCTCATAGCTACTACACATATTACCAGGTTTTCTCTGAATTTAGTTGAGGTCCCAGTAGAAATTATGGAGAGAGAATAAGACCTTGTATTTGCAAATTGAGAATTCTACATCTTATATTTAAGAACATAGTAGAACACCTATTATATATTTCATAATATTTTAAATTTCTGTTCATGTATTTTATAGCACATAAATTCTATTAGTATAGTAGTATTTATGTGTGCACAATTTTTTTGTTGTTGCTGTTAGGGGAATGTCACTGTTCTTGAAATATTTTCAGGAATTATTATAATTTTGTTAGTATAATTTTTGTTAATTGATAAAGGATAAAGAGAGACTCTCTTAGTATCTTCACCTGTAGAGCATTTGTGTTTAGCATATCCCCTGTAAATCTGAATTTTGATGTATATGAGGAACCAAAAATACTATTGTCAAAGTCCACTGCTTTAGTATACTGGAGTGTATCATAAGCTGCAAAAAAGTGGTGAAGAAAAATATAACTATTTTAGTCCTACTGTATTTCTTCATTGTCTTCTTCTTCTTCTTTTTTTTTTTTTTTTGTTCTATGGGGAAGGACAGAGGTGGGTGGAAATTCATAAAATGAGAACAAACAATCAATGAAACTATAAAAATTTTAAGGATGTTTAACATGCCTTTTAAAAAGGGAAATCACAATGTTTAATTTTTCTGTTTTAACTGGGTTCTTGTTTGCAGTTTCTACTAGATCTTTGACAAAAGCTATGTGTAAATGGCTGAAAAAATTAAGACTTAAAAAATTAAGACTATATATATATATATATATATATATATTTCTACTTCCCATATGATGTTTCTTCATTTCTTTTTCTCTTCCTCTTCTTGGTTCCTTATAGTCTGTCTGTGTACATAGGACTCAGTAAGAGGGAAACAGTCCCAGAGAGAGTGAGGGGAACAGCAAACACCATATGGGAAACTGCATATAGGAATGAGGGAAAAAGTTGTCTGCTGTTGATTTATAAATTTTTCCAGGGTGATAAAGTATGCTTTTGAGCAGCTCTGTCTGAAAACACCTCATGAACCTAGACATTCAACTATTTTTTGCATTCCTACTACCATGTGCGAAACATTGTGGTAGGGACAAGATGAATGAGTCACAGTCCATGCCCTCAAAACACTTTAGAAAACTGATGTAGAGTGGGGAATGAAGGAAGACACTACTTGGAAAGTAATAGCACATGTGATAAATGTGATGATTGGAATTGTCAGAGTGTTTGAGAACACAGAAGAGGAGACCTACCTAGCCTGAGGGGGCTAGAGAAAGCATGTTGGAAAGGAAGGTCCAAGATGACTCTAAAGGATGAATAGACATTATCCAGGGGATATAGAGGGGGTTGGGGGCAAAGAACCTCAGCCACAGGGGCAATATAAACAAGGCACAGGAATTCCATCAACTGTGTGTGACTGGAGAGCTGCAGGGTTGGTGCTGGTTAGGCATGGGTGAAATTGAAGGAGAGAGAAACTGGGAATAGCTCCTGCAAGGCATCAGGTACCATGTGAAGAGGATTGAATGTACTGTCATAGGTGATGGGAAGGCTATGAAGGGTTACACATAGAATGGTTATGAGCAGATTTACTTTGACGTAATTCCACTTCTGTGTAAAGAACAGATTTGCAGAAAGTAAGGAGTACAAGGAAGTCATTTAGGAAGTTGTTGCAATAGTCCAGGAGGAGTGGATGGCAGTCTGAATTAGAACAGTGGGAGTGTGGTGGAGGGAATTTGTGAAGTGCCTTTTTGCTGTGAGTGGTTGATGTGGTTATTGATGGTTCATACTCCTGTTGTTTTTCACCCTTCTTGTGTCAGGTCTTTGTTATAATCTGAGTTACAGGGTTACTTCTGTGAACAGGAATTATATGTATGTAGTTTTGTTGTTGTTGTTGTTAAGTGCCGACGAGTCGTTTCCGACTCATAGCGACCCCATGCACAGCAGAAAGAAACACTGCCCGATCCCGCGCCAACCCCACAATCCCTGCTATACTTGAGCCCATCATCGCAGCCACCGTATCAATCCATCTCGTTGAAGGCCTCCCCCTCTTTCGTCGACCCT
>NW_006921873.1:4227490-4231669 GCF_000298275.1 Orycteropus afer afer
TGTTCCTCTGTCTGGCTTCCTGTCTTTTAATCCCCTTTCTCCTGCTCTTCTGGCCTGCTTCTTTGGGTGTCCCTGAGTTTCCCCTCCTCACGTCTGCATGTCACCACAGTATGTAGTTTATGATATGTATATAGTTCTAGGAGAAAGATGGTTGGATTACTTGTACATGGCCCCATATGGATGCTGAGGATATTAGTATAGTGTCTGCAGACACTTAGGAAAGATACCGAAGACTCTACAAAGCCATATTCCACAAGAGTAACTTGCTTCTTTAACCTCTCATGGGTGTAGTTATGCCAAGTATTTTCTTAGTCATTTCTTTTTGCCTACAAGTGTTTGCTTTAATGGTCAATCATTTTTAAGTGAGATTTTTCTCAACTTGACATTGATCCTTAATTAATATTAATATGGTAATTTTCTACTGGATTTTGTAGACACTAATATCTATTAGTAGGAACTCTGGTAACTCTGTGGTCAAAGCATTGGGCTGCTAACCAAAAGGTGGGAGGTTTGAACTCACCACCTGCTCTGTGGGAGAAAAATGAGGCAATCTGCTTCTGTAAAGATTTATGACCTTGGAAACCCTGGGGGGAGTTCTACTGTTTTCTATAGGGGGTCAGTATGAGTCAGAATTGACTCCATGGCAGTGGGTGGGAGTATCTGTTACTTGAAATGAATCCTTTGTAATTTTACATAGAAAATTTTATTGCTGTATTGGAGTTTCTACTTTCCTCAAGAAAGTCAGTAAGTTATCATGTTTACCAGTTTTATCCTAGTTAAAAAAATCCAAGATAATTATAATTTGATTATCTAATTGTATTGTCAATTTTTCTAGTTCTTCATAGTTTTTTTTTTTTTTTTTTAATTTGCAGGAACGGAGTATATAAAAATTTCTTTTCAAACCTGTTAGAAAAATAGCAGATCATCATCTGGAGATTTGTAAGTATACTTTTCTTCTTCATTTGGGAAATTAGATATTGATTTTTTTTGAAAAAAAAATTACTCTTTCTGTAAAACTACTGACAAGATATAATTATATAATCTGAGTTCTTGTGAAAAATATGAATGGAAATAAAATACCCACAAAAATCTGCTACCCCTCAAAGAATAAAGCAAATAAACAAAATTTCAAAATTTTGAGTAAAACTTTCACCATTTCCATCTATAGCTAATGAATATATTATTTATTTTTAAAATCAACTTATATTTCTTCATGGGAGCTCTGGTAGCGCAGTGGCTAAGACACTTGCCTGCTAACCAGACGGCTGGCGGTTCAAACCCACCAGCCACTCCTCGGAAGGAAGGTTGGGCAATCCTACTTCTGTAGTGATACTGCCTCGGAAACCCAAGGAGGGGTCGCTATGAGTCGGGTTTGACTCGATGGCACATAACAACAACAACAACAACAACATTTCTTCATGTCATTTTCATTATTTTCCCATTTTTGAAAATCTCTATCTCTATATATCTATCTACATATTCTATAAAGTCTATGACACTAAAGGGAATGAAGAGGAAAAGTGTAGATTATGAGGAAAGAATTTGTATTCTGTTAAAAGTTACATGGATTTCCGCAAGCTTAGTATTTTCCATTAACACTTTTAGTAAATAATAAAAAAAAAAAAATCAAAGCTAGGTCTCATAATAACTAATATCCATTTAGTTTCATTATATTTATGAAATGCCTATTATTATGCTGTATCCAACTCTGATCAACTCAGAGATGGGAAATCTGGAAGAACCGTCCTATTTCAGTTCTCAAAGAGTTCAAGATAAGCATACCTTTTGGCAAACAGATATTTTACTAGATGAATTTAGAGGATGGCATAGTGCCTAAGGCATTTTACTGCTAACCAGAAGGCTGGCTGTTCAAACCCACCAGCTGCTTCTCAGAAGGAAGATTGGGCAATCTACTTCCATAGTGATACCGCCTCGGAAACCCAAGGAGGAGTTGCTATGAGTCAGGTCCAGCTCGATGGCAGTGAGTTTTGAGTAATAAGATAATTTAAAAATTTTATTCCCTAAAAGAAAATTTCCAGTCTAATGAAGCCCTATTTTAGCACTAAAGCACTAATTACGATTAAACGCACAGAGTTTACAGTTGATGGTGAAAGGCAGACCAGTGAAACATAGGCAGCTAACTAATGTATGGAGCTGTTTGAGTCCCTCAGTAGCTAAGACCTTGAACAATGTATTTTGGGTTTCTCAACTGTAAATGTTTGTGTTTGAAGGTTGTTGACTAGAAATGATGACTGCCTGAGATCATATTATGATGCCAGGAAATCCCTGAAACATTGTTGCTTAGTAGTTAATAGTCACTTTATCTTTGCTAACCTATGATTATTGTAATAAATGGCATTAACATTTGTATAAACCCAAAATCCAAACTTACTGTTATGGAGTCAGTTCTGACTCATAGTGACCCCACTGGGTTTCCAAGGTGATAAATCTTACAGAAGTCGCTTGCCCCGTCTTCCTTCCAGATGGAGTATCTGGTGGGTTTGAACTGCCAATTTTCTGGTTAGCAGTCAAATGCCTTAGGCACTGTGCCACCAGAGTTCCTTAACATTTGTATAGTAGCTTATAAAACCAACCAACAAGAACTGAGACATGTTTCTAACTTGCTTCATTAGATATGATCTTAGCAAGTTGTTAAATTAAAAGGTATAATGATCTCTTAATTTTACTCTCTATAGCAAAGTGACCTGTTACTAAATGTGTGGCATTAGTTTTCAGTTCCAATGCATCAATATATTAATCTTGTGATTTGGGCAAATTACCTAAACTCTCTAATGCTTCAAATTATGTGTAAAATAAGGATAACAGTGATTCTATCTCAGGCTTATTATGGGAATCAAATAAAACAATGGAACAATCTAATATAAATACTAATGATATAAACCTGTGCTGTGCTCACAATGTGGTTTTATATTTACTATATTGTTTAGTAAACCTTGAGTGTTTGTTCATGTAAATATTTCATTTGCTGTCATATATAAGCTACTCTATGGATGACACTTGTTTTACCAGAATCACTGAAATAATTGTTAAAATGCAGAATCTAGTGCCCCATTCCCAGATATTTTCAACAAGCATTTTAGGAAATTTACATGAAAGTGGTCTATAGATTAACACCAATTTTTCCTTTGAAAATGACAGTTGGTTGTGAAAATAACTGAGGAGCTCTGTAAAATATACAGACTCCTGGGGCTCTACTGTAGAGATTCTGGACAAGGCTTTGGAACTTGTGTTTTCCAAAATTTTCCTCTTGAGTTTGGTATTTGTAAACCACCATTCCACACCCTCCCCATATCTCTGTCATTTTATTGATAAGCTTTCAGCTGTGTTTACCCCACATGGACGAGGGGACATAGTCTTGGGTATGTGCTTCAGTTAGTCCAGATGAAGTCACAGGAGCCAAAAGGATGAATTTGGGTGTCTGCATTGCATGTGTTAGCCAGATTGCCCGTCTTCCTCTCACCCTTGATTGTGGATCTGCTTCAGGGAAATCCATGTGCCAAGCCCATAAATTACAGACTCTCTGAACCCAGCAGGACTGTTGGAGACCATCTAGTTTAAACCCTTATTTCACAGAGGAGGAGAGTGATGCTTAAAAACTTTCCTGAGGCCACAGGACAGGACCAAGACTAACACTCAGATTTCTGTTCCAGTTTTGTGCCATTTTTGCTGACTCTGATTCTGGCATTTCAGAAACCTGCAACACCTACAGAATGAAACCAGCTTATTGGGAGCTGGCTGTAGGCTTCCCAGCAGAGCAGGTGTAGAAAGTGCTTTCTGAGTCTGCTTTCCTGCTTAACTGCCCAGCCATCTGAAAGTGAGTGTCCTTCTTCTCCAACTCCAGTTCTCTGTCCCAAAGAAAAGAGGCAAGAGGGTACTCTCCGGCAGGGGTACTCATTTTCAGCAGTGACACCACTTTCTCTGTCATCTTTTTTGATTATTTTATCTTAGCAAAGAGCCATGTCTTTTCTCAAATTTCATTTGCTAGATGGCAGAGCCACCGTCATTTTAGACCGGCTTCTTATTTTTGCATCAGTTTTCTCTTAGTATCTCTCACATCATTTTATTTTATTTTTTTATTTTTTATTAGGATTTGGGTGAAGATTTACAGAGTAAATTCACTTTTCATACAGCAGTTCACATATACTTTGTCTCATGTCA
>NW_006921873.1:4239319-4257246 GCF_000298275.1 Orycteropus afer afer
GGTATTTTCATGCAAATTCTTCTGCTAGTTGGGGTTTAGTCCAATTCTGCATCCTTTCCTTCAAGGCTCAGGGGTCCAAGATTATCTTCTGTGTCTGTATTAATTGGTTTCCCTTTTCTTTGTTGAAGAGGGTCTGTGCAATCCTTCTGCCTAGTCCGCCATCTTGCCCCACCTCCGCCTCTCACATCATTTTAGTTGGATCTTTTTGGATCTGGAGTATCATTAAGTTCAACAAATGTTAGATACTACTTTGTCCTAAGAAAGATTCTGGGCACCAAGAATGTAAAATGAATCCAGCATGGTCTCAATCTCAGAAGAGTTCACAGTATCATGGGAGGGAGACCAATGTGCAAAATATTGCAAGAACATTTAAGAGTGTGTGGTGTAGTGAAATACATAGTGTGGCTTTTCTAGCCATAAGTCTCTGTCAACTCCATGGTGGAATTTGCTGTGAGCAACTGAGTAGCTTCTCATTGTTACAGTCATCCACCTAGGGTATTTCTTAGGGAGTTTCTGTTAGGAGTAGCACAAAGTAATTTTCTGGCAAGCTCACTCTCTCTCAGGTGTGTGGAACTCTGATGTTGGGAATGGTTAATTTGGCCACTCTGCCAGGCAGAGGGCTCTAGAAGAGCCCTCCTAGAGGTGGTAGGCTATCTGCGAAAGACATGCTGCTGAGAGAGACGTGCTCCTGAGAGATGTGAGAGACACACACTACTGAAAGAGCGATGTGCTACTGAGACTTCTGGCTTCTGAGTGAGACGGCTAGCTTCGAGAGATTGAGTGCACTTCTGAACTTGAATTGTAGCCTGGTGCTTCCCTGATAAATCCCATAATCTGTGAGTTCTGTGTGGTCACTGTAGTGAATTATTGAACCCAGCAAAGAGGTGGTAGGTGCTGTGGGAAGAACAGTTGGTGAAAGGGCTGAAGGGAGGTAGCATGTCTGGTCTTGCAGGAATAGGCCTTGGGCTACTGAGGGTGATTCTGTCTTCCTCTTGTGGGGTCAGAGGAGGTCAGAAGATGTGGCCTCCCTGCCCCTTTAGCAGAGTGCCACAGGAGCACAGCAGCCAGGGATGCCATTCCCAGGGAAGACGAAGAAGGTTTCAGAGAGGACATGGGAATAATAACCTGCAGTATAGATGTGCAACATTTTGAAGCCACATGAAGAGGATGTTTCTAATGCAATTGACATTAAGAAGGGAAGGAAGTACAGCATGATGAAGGGAAAGGAATACTGAGGCAGGTGGCATGAGACTTGTGTCATCTTACTCTACTACCCCCAACTATGTGACCTTCGGGAGTGCTGTCAGATGCTCTAGGCTTTTCTTGATTCACACATTCAATTCACTGACATAATGAAATATATGTTAGAAGCTGTCCTGTATACTTGGAATACAGTAAGCTCAAGGAGACATGCTTCCCAGATAAAGTGGCATCTTAGCTGAGGCCTAAATTTTTCAGAGTTGTTGACCAGGTGAAGAGAAGTTGGAAGGGGAATTTTCCATTCAAGAACTACATACCTCCAGTGGCCTAAATCTGGTGATGAATTGGAGTATGTCTAAGTGTTACAACACAGAAGGAAGACGGGGCAATATATTTCCATAATGGTTTACTGCCTTGGGAAACCAATGGGGGTCACTATGAGTCAGAAGCAACTTGATGGCAGTTGGGTTTTTTTTTTTTTTTTGGTGATTTCTTGGCTTGTAGTTGCATCTTCAGATGGCTATATTCCCGGTCTATGTCTCTCTTCTGTTTTTTTTTTTTTTTTTTGGTTAAATGTTACAAGTCCCGAATGGCAAGCAGTTTCTTCCAACTGCTGGACCAGAGGGCAGGGGAGGTGGGGAAAGAAATAACCTTGGGAGGTGAAGAGTGATATGTTATGAAAGATGTTACAAGTCATGTTAAAGAATTGGCTGCCTTTTTCCTGATGTATAAGAGGAGTGATTTAAGAGCTAAGATAATAAGATTTGCTTGATTAGTGTGAAGAATTGACTGGAAGACAACAAAACTGATGCAGGATAATCAGTGAAGAAGATAGTCTAAGTTAGTGACTGATGATTTTAATTAGGATAGAGAAAGAAGGTGAGGAGAGCAATGAGTAGAGAAGAGATATTTGGAGAATCTTTTATATGATTTCATGAGGAATCTAATGGGTGAGAAAGACATTATAAAAATAACACAAATTTCACAGAGGGTTAGAGAGAAGGATCCCTCCTGGTTTCTGACTTGTTCAACTGGGTGGTTTATAGCATTGTTCACTGAGAAAGAAAACTTAGGAGGTGAAACAGGCTTCCAAAGGAAGATAAGGATAAGGATCTCTAAGATAAGGAGATGAGTCTAGCTGATCTCTCCTTGGGCTCTTCACTATTAACGTGCCTTCCATATGCTGAGTATATCACATACATTGTCACATTGACTCTTATCGACTATAGGAGGTATTATCATCTGCACTCCAATAATATGAAAACTAAGGCTCAGAGAGCGTAATTGCCTAGCTGAAGGTTCCGAAGCTAAGTAATGGAGTCAGAATTTAAGACCAGAGTTCTAAACCAAGTGTATTTAAATCAAAATCACATGTACCTCTATTGTGTCACTCTGCTTTCCTTTTATCTCTGACACTTACAATTCTGTGAACATAGATGACTTATGGAACACACATCACTCTAGACTTTAATGGAGTGTTAGATAAAAAGCATAATTTTTGCCTTCTAAGTTGCTGTCATCCCTCACTTGGAATACTGCAATTGCTTCCTAACTAACCACTGGAATCTGTTCTTCCTCTTTTTTAATCTGTTCAGTTGCTCAGGCCAAAATGATCTTTCTAAAATTCAATTTCGATTGCCATACTCGTGCTTAAATTCTTCAGTGACTTCCCTTTGCTATTAGGATAGAACCTATCCTTGGTACGCCGTGGTCCTGAGTTACGTGGTTCCTGCTAACCAGTTCGTTTCATCCTGTACCGTTTTCTCCCTTCTCTGCACTCTGGCCGCACTGGCCTTCCCCTTCCTTCAGTCTCTGAAATGTGCTGTGATCTTCTCTTCTGTATGAAACACTCTCTTCCTACCTCTGTGCCAGCCAACTCCTTTTTGTCCTTCATATTTCACCTCATATTGCCAGCGAGTCAGGTCCTGATATAATCACATAGCACCTTATAATTCTTCATCTAAGACTTACCATGGTTTGTAAATACATTTGTGTTATTTTTGTAATGTCTTTCTCACCCATTAGATTCCATGAAAGCAAATATATGACTGTTCTGCCTGACATATAAGTGGCACTCAACAGATATTTTCCAAGTGAATTAATAAATTCAAAAATGAATAAAAATTATTGTGGATTACATAATTTGTATTTTAGCATGCCTTTTTTTGATGTTGTTCTTTCCTCTTTACTTCCCTAATATCGACAGAGCTCCTAGCACATTGTAGGCCCTCAGTAACTGCTGCTGTCCTATTCCCCTGTTTTACAGACTTTTCTTATCATGGTCAGTTGTGTGAATGCACAAAACATTGGCATAAAAATGTTTCTTAAAGGATGAAGGGAAATGGGAAACAGGGAGAAAGTGGGAAGGGTGCTGCTAGACTGTGGAGATGGCAATCAGTGTCACAAAACAAAATGTGTATGAATTTTTAATGGAAAACCAATTTCCTTTGTAAACTTTCACCCAAATCACAAGAAAAATAAAATTATTTGGCTATAAAAAAAATGTTTCTTAAATGGAGTTCACTCATAGCTTATTAAAAGTAAAAACAGTAACACTTTACTTTTTGGAAGGTTACTTTTTCAACAACTTGAGTTGTTTGGCCCAGTTAATGCCAGGGTGTATGTTTAATAGGCCTGCTGGAATCCAAAATGCAAAACAGAACATTTAACCAGTAAAGTTCATGCTCTTTAATCTGAGGCTTTCATTTTATGAATCACTTAGTCTAAATTTACATATATTCTAACAAATTTGTTTGTCTGGTTTCCCAGACTATAAGCAGAAAATTAGAAGGGAGAAGTGGCTGCTTAAGGCTGAGCAGGACAAGAGCAGAAAACAAAAGGTAGTATGTCAATAGAATGGAAAGAAAAAAAAGGAGTCAGAAAACATAAACAAGTTCAGAAGGACATCCAGTAAATTTTTTAACAGTATTTGCCTCTTGGGGAATGGTAGTATGAATAGAAATAGGGAATTTTGCTTTTTAAAAATTTATACTATTCCTTATTGTTTTAGTTATTTACAGACTATTTTAACATGTCTTTGATAATTTATTTAGAATTAAAAAAAGTTACATTTTATTTTGCTCCTATATAATGAACAGTTTCAGTCTTATGCAATGTTGCTTACTCCAATGATATAAGATTTCCCCTGATATTATACTGTAATTGTTTTTTTCTCTCTGAAGTCAATTTTCTTTTGCTCAATAAATGAATCTGATTCTAATAACACAGGAGTAATTACAGAATTGACATTTTTTTGGATTAAACCAATTAAACCAAAGCAATTAAAACTTTGAAATGGCAACGATATCACCATTCATTATCCCAGTGAAGGATGAAAATGTGTCATAGTTTGTTTTGAAATGTCACATCTTTATTGCACTTGCTAATTAAATGAAGCTTTTCTATCCCAGCCCCACTGAAAATAATTCAGAATTTTCAAGAGTGAATATATTTTATTTTTCCATCAAGAATGTTTCTCTACCATATGTCTACATGTAGTCTACCAAATAAGGCTTGGGTAAGGCCTGGGGAAAAAATGCCACTGATACCCACAGGCCTCAAGTAATGACAAGCTCTCACTGCTCAAAATTGACTTCTAGGACTCTGGACTAGACAATTGATTGGATGGTGGGATGGAATCTAGTACAAGAGATTTCTGCATTCTCTTCTCCAGATATGTTTCCGAGTTCCCCTGGAATTGTCTACTGAACGTTACCATTTAGATTTTCAGCCTTTAAGAACTAGCTGAGGAGATTAAAGGAGCTCAAAATTTTTTTGTTGTTGTTCAAGAGTCTATAATTCTAAATGGAAGAGAAGGAAATTAAAGGTAGGTGAAGGGAGGCTTACATGTTAGAGATTAAGGCTATTGTGGCAGGGGGCAATGCTGGAGACAGAGTGCTAGCCACTAAAGCCATGTTCTATGATACAGTTTAGTCCAGTGTTTGCCAGCATTGTGGTCTCCTAAACTTCCATAGAATTATTGGACATGTCTATAAAACCATTTATGTGCATCTTAATAACTGTAGCTGCATACTCACATATGCTACATTTTCAATGTATGTGGGAGCTCTGGTGGCAGAGTGCCTAAGGCATTTGACTGCTAACCAGAAGGCTGGCAGTTCAAACCCACCAGCCACCCCTCGGAAGGAAGGTTGGGGAATCTATTTCCATAGAGATACCATCTCGGAAACCCAAGGAGGGGTCACTGTGAGTCGAATTGATATATAGATTATTGTTATTAAAAAATAATTATTTATTTAAAGTATTTCATTAATAGTAGCTCAGTGTCCATTATGTATTCTATCAATCAACAAGTATGTAAAGGATGTAATGATTAATACCCTCATAATCTTCAGGTTTGATGGGTCATCCTGCCTTTGAAACTCAATGAACATAGTTGTAGCTCCCATACCGTGGAGTGTACAGTCTGGATCATATTCTCCATACTTCTACTTCCAAAAAATCTTCAGATTGTATGACTCTCTGCTGAGTGCTGTGTGTCACTTCTTCTGGCCTGCTTCTCTGTTCTCTCTACTCAGGGTTTCCTGCTATCCTGTACTGCTTCTTGATGCCACTGTTGCTCTCTCTGGTTTACTTCACCTGAGGATTGTTCGCAAGGTCCTTCTTTTATTGCAAAGCATTGTTGTCACGAGGAGAGTTGTGGTACTGAAGCTTTGAGAACATGAGAGAATGAAAATGCCGAAAAATGAAACCTAATCTTGGATAGTGAATGTCATTTCTACTAGAATCCATCAGCTGTGCCCATTCACAGGTGTCCCCAGATGGCTGTCTCTCTCCTTAGTGTCCAGCCTGACACCTTGTTTTAGGGGCTTGCCCACAGGCAAGGTTGTTGCGATCACTTCCTGTCTCTCCGGAATCTAGGACTAGAATCCCTCTCCCTACACATAGATAAATCAGAATATATTATGATTGCTATGTTGTTGCTGTTGTTGTTATGCGCCATGGAGTTGGACCCGACTCATAGCGACCCCTCTTTGGGTTTCCAAGGCAGTATCAGTATGGAAGTAGATTGCCCAACCTTCGTTCCGAGCAGTGGCTGGTGGGTTTGAACCACCAGCCTTCTGGTTAGCAGTCAATTGCCTTAGGCACTATGCTACCAGAGCTCCTATGATTGCTATAATATTGACAATTATGCAGGTAAGATACCAATACATACACCTTTTCAAATAGGAACTGTGGTATTTATGTTTGTGTGTCAGCTTGGCTGGGCCTGGTTGAGTGACTGGGCAGCTGGTAGTAGTTATTCCCTATGATGAGACTGGCAATCAACTCCATGGTGGAATCTACTCAAGCAGTTGAGTAGCTGCCTTTGGGATGTGGTCTGCTTCCTGTGTATAAGGAGAAGCCTTGGGAATGGTCTCTAGCTTATGGCATGCTTGGACCCTGGATATAGTGTGTTGTTGTTCAGTAGCCTGCCATGCTCTGCCAGCCTTGAGACTTACAATGGACTTGAATTAATGCCCTGCCATGTGGTTTGGTAACATTGGGACTGTGCCCTTTATTTGTCGACCTTGGGCTTGTTAGCCTCAGTAGCCAGTAGCTGCCTGAGTGAAGAAAAGCCTCTAGTTTCAGTGGGCTGGGAGCAAGAGGCAGAGCTGAAGCCCAAGGTCATGGGGCTTTCACCCAGCCCCTAGAGCCTGGCACTTTGAACTCAAGACTTGTAGCCTCTAAACTATAAGAAATTAAACTCCTGTTTGTTAAGGCCATCCCATTTGTGGTATATTCCTGTCAGAGTGGCACTAGGTAACCAGAACAGGAACAGTAAATATCTTAATATCTTTCATTTTTCTGAGTATCATCAGTTCAAGGTGGGATGCTCATTTAATCAAGCGTCTTTCACTCCCACAATCAATTCCCAAGCAAGAAGGATTTGCCAGTTGAAGAGTGAATGATTTTTCTTTTTCTTAAATCTTTTCAAGAGTACAGATTGACTTCTGAGCAAAGCTCACCATCAAGATACATGGGTATGTCTTTCTCTAATAGGTTTTACAGTCAGAAAGCTTTGCCCAAGCAGAAGAAAGACCTGGCCCTCATAAGTGGTAGCAGTCTCACCAACAATCTGTTCTTCAATGCAAGGAGGCTTTTTTCCTTCTCTATTTTTGTTGTTTATTAACTAGCTAATGATTAAAGTTTCTTCTAGCTCCCTATTCTCAGATATCTATAGATTACTCATGGATTGTCAGTTGTTTTGTTTTGCTTTCTTTTTCCCTTAACAGTTTTTAACAGCATTGGTTAGTTTGACTTTGGATCTATTGTATTAAACTGTGAAACAGAACAAAGAAACTGGATTGAGTGTGCTGCTGTTAAGGTCAGATGGACATGTTATAGTCTCTTATGCAAAATGTTACATCTCAATTTTTAAAAATAACCTTTTGAAATATTTCTGTATTTTTTTTTGTTCAAAAAGCATTCTTATCAATCTTCACCCAGCTGCTGAACTTCACAGATCATTAAAAATGTGTTATGAAATGTTAATCACTTGCCCCCAGTTATAGCTGGTGATAGAATTAAGAGCTGGATCATATGGTTCCATCACTATATTTAATTTATTAATAAAGAAATGGAGTTATGACCAAAATAAATTAAAGGGAGAGATTGTGCCAGAGGGTAAGTAATGCAGAAAATTTCAGTTTTAAAAAGACTAAAACTTTTTCTATTTAGAATTGTGATTACTACTTTGTGTATGAAAAATACACAATTTATAGAAAGGACTAAAAGAAAGAGAAACATCTTAGCCTGAAAAAAAAAAAAAATTGTATATAGCATAAGCACAGCAGCAAAATGCCCAAAGTCCTTGGCCTCAGTAGAACAAATACCTATGAAATAAACACTCAATGAACATATTCCACCGTGACTGGGTTACCTTATTTTAGGTTAAAAATATATTAAGGGAATGTGATATTTTAGCCTACACAAAGCATTCCAATTTATGATTTATCAGTAAACAGATTTTGGGTTTTCATCTTGATAATTAACTTTAAAACACAAAGGGTGTTCAGAAAATTGACACTTCTGCTAATTTTTGCTCTACGCTTGGATAGAGGAACAAACCACACATGCAAGTAGGTAAAAAAACAAAGTTCACAAGCGTGTGCATCCTTTTTATTATTTGTATTTCTGTAACATGGGTCTTCCAAAAATGCTCTGCAACCTGTGATGTAGGATTATTGACAATCATAAACATTTTGTCAAAAGTTATTGACAAAGCCTTGCATACTAGGTCTTGCTACAGTAATTTTTGGTCAGAGTGTAGCAAGCCCCAGCATGCAAGGTTTTGGAATTTTCTGAAACCTTAGTACTCTAGGGTGGGCCATGTAGTTTGGCATATAGGAGCCGATTCCTCGGAAACAGCAAAGATGGAAAGACCCAGGGACATTTGCCTGGTGACACAAGAGTAACTAGAACCAGAACGCTCATCATTAAAGTGAAACTAGAGCTGTCATATAGATACTGCTTAGATTTTTCTTTAAGCTCACACGTTTTAGCTCAAGTAAAATATACCTTTATGAAATTTCATCCATCTAGCTCTGAAACCTCAAGTTTTAAGGTTATTGCAATGGGCCCCTAATCTGTAGGTCCTAAAAGTGAAACAAGTTGCATTTTAAATGCTGAGAAGTGAATTAGAACATCCTGTATCATTACTTTCCTCCTTAAGTAATAATTACAGGATGTTCTAATTCAGTTCTTAGCAATAAGGAGCTCTAGTGGTGTAGTGGGTAAGGCATGACTGCTAACCAGAAGGCTGGTGGTTCAAACCCACCAGCTGTTCTGAAGGAGGAAAATGAGGCAATCTACTTCCATGAAGATTTACAGTCTTGGAAATCCAGTGGGGGTCACTATGAGTTGGAATTGACTTGATGGCAGTGGTTTCTTTTTTTTTTTTTTTGGTAATCATTGCTTTCCTCCTTAGTTCTTAACTATTTCTGATGAATGGTTGTGAAATTTAGGTGGATTTAATTTAAGCAAGATTTGTATTTAAGAAAAGTGAAGGAGATGGCAGTTAACAACTGCTTGATTGCTAGAACACAATCTAAAAAAAACACTATGTTCTCCTGACTACAATGCAAATAGCAAATAAGGAGATACTTTAGAGCACAACATTGTCTCTGATTGATTTGCTGTGCTATTAACAGCTGCAACTACTACCACCACTGCCATTTACTGAGTGGATGTTATTTACTGTAACTGAGCTGATATGGCATAGTGCCTAAGGCATTTGACTGCTAAACAGAAGGCTAGCAGTTCAAACCCACCAGTCACTCTGTGAAAGGAAGACTGGGCAGTCTACTTCCATAGACATATGGCCTTGGAAACTCAAGGAGGGGTCGCTACGAGTCGGAGCTGACTCCACAGCAGTGAATTTTTTTTTTTCTTTTAATTACATGGCAAGGACCAATCATAACACCCCAGTCCTAACAACTGGTGTGTGTCGTTCTGAAGCACAAAGCTTGCTATTGGCCCTTATAACAACCTTTCTAGATAGGTACTGTTTTGGTCACCTAGTGCCACTCTGACAAGAGTATACCATAAATGGGATGGCCTTAACAAACAGGAGTCTGTTCTCTGGGAGGCTAAAAGTCTGAGTTCAAAGTGCCAGGCTCTAGGGGCTGTGTGAAAGCCCCTCTACCTTGGACTTCAGCTCTACCTCTTGCTCCTGGCCCACTGAAGCTAGAGGCATCTCCTCATTCAGGCAGCTACTGGTTGCTGAGGCTAACAAACCCAAGGTTGACAAATAAAATGACACAGTCCTGATATTACCAAACCACATGGCAGGCCATAATTCAAGTCCATTGAAAGTCCCAAGGTAGGCAGAGCATGGCAGGCTGTTGAACAACGACATGGCTACATGCAGGGTTCATGCGTGTCATAAGCTAGAGACCATTCACAAAGCTGTTTCTTATATGGGAAACAGACCACATACCCAAAGGCAGCTGCTCCAGTAGATTCCACCATGGAGATAGTTACCAGTCTCATCATGAGGAATACTACATCCAGCTGCCCAGCCACTCAACCAGGCCCAGCCAAGTTGACACACAAACATAACCACCACAGGTACTTTTATCTTCCTGTTGCAGATAGGGAAACCGATGCTCAAGGACCTTCAGGAATCTGCCCAATGTTGTGTAATTGATGGTGACAGGAATCTAGTATTATCTGACTCCAAAGCCCACAACAGCTTTAAAAATAGGCAGAAGATAAAATGTTGACAGTTCAGGAAATCTTTCTGGATCTTCCCCAAATACCATTCCATTTCCATTAGAGAATGTGTAGAAATGCCACCGTTAAAGATTTGCTTCTTTGGTCTAAGACTGTCTGGGATTTCCCTTGTAGGGAACCATACAGTGAATACAACATTGTGGATGAATGAATGAAATCTTCCTGAGAGCTCGGTTGGATAGGATGAATAGGAAGAGGACATTGGAAGTGTATGGCAGGAACAGAACTAGGGAGAGGAGGAAGAAGAGTTTGATGAAGGAAGATGGTGAGAGGGGTACAAAGCAGTTGGTTTGGAAGAACCTGGTAAAAAGACGATTGCAACTGACCAGAGGCTTGACATATTCTTATTATTGTAATGACATTGTGCTCTAAAATGCATCCTAAAATGATTGTGCAGACCCTGTCTTATTGCACTGACTTTGTGTATTCATTCTCAGGACTCATTCTATTACAAGTTGCTGCTCTACTTTGATGACATTTCAAAATAGAACTTCTGATTTTTATTATGATTATTATTATTGAGAGGTGAACATCTATAAATGCTACTCCAAAAAGTATTAGGTGAAATAAAAGGACCTTCTTCAATCTTGCCATTTTCCATTTTTTAATCATCTTTGACAGACCCCAGCAGAAATCTTAGTCAACACCATGCAGTGTATTCTGGTCTCCCAGGCTGACTCACCAGAGTAAACAAGCTTTGATAAGCAATTCTTTCTATTTTCAAGTATCTATGTTTCCTTTCCTTACCACATAGCCCTGTTAGTGAAGATACTTGAGAGTTGTCTGTAATTATACTAATTTGAAGATTATTAAAAACTCAGCTTTTTATTTTCTTCAGTTATTTTAATTAAAATAGATTTGGCAGAATTTTCCCAAGGTAAAATTCTTCAACATCCTTAGTCAAATGTCAGAGGATAACAATGAAAAGTCTGATGTGTGATAGAGTGGCAGGATGACTTGAAAGACATTTTGTGGCTCAGACATGCTGCTAACCTAAGATATAAAAGTAGGAATGCATAAAATGCCAAGGAAGCTTTTTATCAAGTTCTGTAACAATAGCTTCCTTTCTGCACAGATGCACAGAGATCAGTGTCAAATTGACATGAAGACCATTCAGAAAGCACTCATTGAACACCTACTTTCACTTCCCACTTTTAGAATAGATTTATTCTTGCCTCCTAGAAGGCTGTAGACTCCTGGAGAAGAGCAAGTCACCCACTAAAATGTTTGTTGTTGTTGTTGTTGTTGTTGTTATGTGCCATCGAGTCAAACTCGACTCATAGCAACCCCTCCTTGGGTTTCCGGGGCAGTATCACTACAGAAGTAGGATTGCCCAACCTTCCTTCTGAGGAGTGGCTGGTGGATTTGAACTGCTAGCCATCTGGTTAGCAGGCAAGTGTCTTAGCCACTATGCTACCAGAGCTCCCTACTAAAATGTTTAGTGAACAGCATCTTAAGCTGATCTGATGAACTTCAGGCTTGGTTACTAGAGTGAAAGATGAAAGAGAGAATGACTAATCTTGCCAGAGCCATCAGCATACTTTCTAACAGAGGTTTGGAGAAAATTAATTTTGTGATTTATTACCAGAAAAATTTTAATAAGGTTTAAAACTGAACTGATAGTAATACAAACTATATTACTAAAACAATAAATAGTTCATTCATTTGGATGATACGTGCTGTTAAAGCCAGAAGCATCATAAATTGTGGACTTGTGGGTTTTCCAGTGTATTTTTGTAGTCAGATAGAAGAGAATCATCCCTATTCTTTAATCCAGTTATTATAATACTTGTGTGACCACAAGAATTGTCTAGAGTGTTTATCAAACATGCTGAATCTGAAGCTGTAGGGAAGTGTCTGGGAGTCTATGTTGGTAAAAGGCTGCTTTTCTCAGGTAAATCTTAATATATCAAGCAAGTTTGGGAAACACTGGCTTAGTTCATCTGGCATAAGATTAATGTTAGGTAAATAATTATCACATCTCTCTCAAAATTTCTCTTTATCTCCATTTTCCTCTCCTTCCCATAAAGATTTTTTTTTTTTTTCTCTCAAATCTGAAGAAGGAGCTAATTTGCTTCAAATCCCCTGTCAGTCTCCAGGCTGGCCTATGCAAGATAAAATTTTCCCAAGAGGCCTCATTTTTCATCTTCTCCATTCCACATTTTAGTCAAGTGTTAAAGTGAAAAATCTGGTTCTTCTCTGTGGCGTGGTGCATAGGAAAGAAGAAGAATTAATTTACACTGCCTGGTGTCAGGATGTAATATGATTATGTTGGCAAGGCTATAAAAAGAAAATATCCAAAGCTTATAAAAATTCAAAAGAGGTCACCGTTAAGGAGATGGGTAGAGAAGAGGGCCTAGTCATTTAGCAGACACTGAGCTAACGGCTTGTTCAGGCTCAGGTATACAAAGCTTGGGCAGTTTAGTGAAGGTCACCAAATCTTAATTATAGTTCTCAAGGAGAAAGTTCAAAATTTTACAGTAAAATCTAGACTTATTATTCTCTACACAAATGACTAGAAGATCTGGTACATATACTGCAGTTAACTGTCAGTTATCACGGAAACTCTGATAGTGGCTTTCCTTTGTTGCATTCTTTGGGACCTTCTTTCCTATACAAACTGATTTTCACATGTTAACAAAACAAAGCAGACACCCACAAAGATGAATAGCTGAAATGAAAATAAAAAAAATTTTAAATTACATTAAAAAAAGCTTAGGATCATCAACCAAAAGTTCATAGTTAGCTCTTGCTATTTTCAATGAATTATGCGAATTGTTGTGATATTAAAGATAAATTGGAAGACAAAACTAATGCACCTGAAAATAACAGAGAATAATTAGATAATAGATGACATTATACCAACAGAAATAGGAATTTGCTTTTATTTTATTGTGCCAAAGGCTTTTAAGACATCTCAATGTATATGATCACAAATGTATATATTACGTTTTATATAAACTACAGTGAGATGTATGAGAATTGGAACTCAACATGACTTCCTTGTTTTTCTGGGTCTTACAAGTTTTCAACTTTTGACAGAGGACAGTCTTACCACCTTTCTATCACATGTGTTAGTGGAAAATATTGAAGTTTTCCTTTCTTGATACGTTTCTACTGTACACAGGTTATGACAGGTTGTAATTGTATATGTATGTTATATAGTAGATAATGAGAAGTATCAGGAGAACAAATAAGTAATTTATATTTTAAAGTAAGCATATTTCAATCACATGACTTTCATTTTTAAGATTCAAAATTATTTTAAGTTTTATAGCAGATGAATTCCTTGAACAATGCTTGGGTTTGGTGAAGTACTATGGACAACATGTGGTTCAAGGATAGAAAATATTCCTGTTGCAATCATTCATGTATCTGGTTGTACTAGATGGCTGGCTATACTAGGGAAGTTTTAGGTTTCTTCCAGGTCTCTAATTTTATAACTCTAGGAATTTCTATTTTATTGTAATCTCCTCTAAGTTTATAAGGGTCTATGACTCTAGAAGGGAGTTAATATAATGAGTAAAAACCCATGTTTTGGAATTACAAAGAACGGGCGTAAATCCTAACTCTACCATTTAATTATTTGTGATTTAGGGTCAGTTTCTTAATATCTGGATGATTCAGTTTTAGCGTCCTCATTTGAATTGCAGGGATAATGGTCTCTTTCTCTTTATCCTCTGACATTTGTGGTAAAGATTATACAAAATAATAGATAGAGAGCAATGTACTCCTTTTTTTTTTTTTTTTTTTTTTTCCCAATTACCATCCCCAACCCTAGCCCAGTCTCCTCCCCTCCCTAACCAGTAAACCCCCTCCTGGCCCCTCACAGTTATACACTCCTGTGTGTCCTGCATTTCCTCCTGCTCCTTTGGTGCCCCATGGTCAATTGCTCCAAGGGATGCATCTCCATAGAGTATGTGGGTGCGTCACCCTGAGTTGAGTGGTTTATGTGTATATCTTGTTTATTGTTGGGCTGAGAGCCAGCCCCTGAGAGTGAGTTTTATTCCAGGCCCAAAGTGTATCCCAGGGCCATAGTATTGGGGGTCCCACCAGACTCCATCCAACCAGTAATTCTGGTCATTATTGTGGTTTTGGATTTTTGTTCCATGTTTTTCCTCTCACTCTATCCAGGATCTCCAGTTTTGATCTTTTCCCAAGTGGTTGGCATTGCTAGTCCAGCTGGACACTATCTAGTTCTTCTAGTCTTGAGGTCCATCATGTCCTAGGACTGATTGCTTCCAGATGTCTTTTTTTTTTTTTTCACTCTTCTTTGCTTCCAATGATAGGAGACCATTAGCTGCATTTTAGATGGCCGCTTGAATGCTTTTAAGACTCCCATCACTACACACCAACATAGGTTGTGAAACAAGATTTTTATGTATTTTATTGTGCCAATTGAATCTGGTGTCCCCCAGTACTACGGTTCTGTGTCTGTAGAGCCGTTAGATCTCTCTCCCACAGTATCTGGCTCTCTGTGAGGGACTGCTCTATGTCTGTCTTCTTTTGTTTCTCTAAGTATTGCAGGTATTTTGTATCATTGGTGTCTGTGCAACATTAGCCTCAGCTGAATTTATCCTTAGTCTAGAATATAATCCTGTTCACTGAGCCTCATTTGATCTTCTCAGATATTTATGTGATTATCTGTAGCCTTGTGTTTGGTGTAAATGGTAATGCAATGTTGTGGATATACTGGTATTAGCCTCTGTCATTTATATCTTATGTGCACAATTCAGTGTCCTTCCTTTTCCATCATGGTGGCCACAGACTCTTTCTATACTGTCCCTCCCCATACCCACATCAGCGTGGGGGCAACTAGCCTGATATTAATCCTTCCCCTTCCCTCCCCACCCCGGTAACTTACAAAGTGAGTCCCCTTTCTTAAGCAAACCGTTCTTTGTCTTTTTACAGTAATGGGCTTTTTTTTTTTACAGTAAAGGACAATACTTGTCCTTCTGTGATTGACTTATTTCACTCAGAATAATGTCCTCCAGGTTCTTCCACATTGTGAGATGATTCACGTATCCTTCATTGTTCTTTAATGTACCATAGTGTTCCATTGTGTGAATGTACCATAGTTTGGCTATCCATTCATCTCTCAATGGGCATTTAGATTGTTTCCATCTCTTTGCTATAGTGAATTGTGTTGCAGTGAACATAGGTATGCATATGTCTGTTCGTGTCCTACCTCAACTCTTTAGGATATATTCCTAGTGATGGAATTTCTGGGTCAAATGGTATTTCCATTTTCAGTTTTTTAAGGATACACCATACTGTTTGCTACAATGGTTGTACCATTTTACAGTCCCACCAGCAGTGAGTGCATAAGAGTTCCATTCTCTCTGCAACCTCACCAGTATTTGTTATTTTCTGTCCTGTTGACCTTTGCTATTATTGCTGGGGTGAGATGATATCTCATCATTGTTTTGATTTGCATCTCTCTAATGACTAAAGATTGTGAGCAATTCCTCATGTGTTTGTTGGCCACCAGCATATTGTCTTTAGTGAAGTGTCTGTTCAAGTCTTTTGCCCATTTTTTAATTGGGTTGTTTGTCTTTTTGGCATTGAGGTGTTGAAGTTTTCTGTAGATTTTGGAGATAAGTCCTCTGTCAGATACGCCACAGGCAAATATTTTCTCCCAATCTTTAGGTTCTCTTTTCACTCTTTTGACAAAGCCTTTTGATGCACATAAGAATTTATTTTTTAAAAGGTCCTAGTCATCTAGCTTCTCTTCTACCACCTGTGCATTCTGGGTTATGTTTGATAATCTATTTATGCTGAAAATTAGGGCTCCTATCTTTGCCCCTATTTTATATTTGGTGAATTTTAGAGTTTTGGGTTTTACATTTAAGTCTTTGATCCAATTTGAGTTTGTTTTTGTGTATGGTGTGAGGTATGTGCTTTGTTTTATTTTTCTGCAAGTGGATATCCAGTTTTGCCAGCAACATTTGTTAAAGAGGCTATCTATACTTCCCCATTTAATGAGTTTTGGACCTTTGTCAAAGATCAGCTGTCCATATATGGATGGGTCAATTTCTGGACTTTTCAATTGTGTTGCATTGGTCTATCTGTCTATCATTGTACCAATACCATGCTGTTTTGACTACTGTGGTTTTATAGCAGGTTTTAAGATCTGGGAATGAGAGACCTCCCACTTTTTTCTTCTTCTTCAGTAGTGCTCTGCTTATCCAAGGTCTCTTTCTTTTCCATATGGAGTTAGTAATTGTTTTTTCCATGTCCTTAAAAAATTTTGTTGGTATCTGTATTGGGATTGCATTAAAAGCAATGTTTTTCTTAGCCAAAGAAATGCAGAATTAAGAGTAGCTGTTGCAAATTTGTCTGGCTGATAATGTTTTGATTTTCAACTGAGATTTCTTCCTCCCACACTTCCTTTAATGCTTTCTAGAGACACCATTCAATGAGAAATGGTGGATGTAATTGGAACAAAATTTAACAAGTTGCTGATTAGGTTTTTAAAGTGTATACAAAGGACCATGGTTTTGAAAGTCAAAGCTATCATGGGCAATAGCTTGGTCTTTTGAGAGAAAGGACTTTGTGAGCTATCTGAGAGAAGGAGTCTGGAGAACTCAGAACAGAATTTATTTAAAAAACTTGAGAGTAGGAAGGAGTATTTATTTAATGATATAAGAGTTAGTTTATGTGTGTCTGGGAAGTAAAATTAATCATTGACTAATTGGTGGGAGCAGAATTGAAGGTGATTTCATGAGACCTTACCATTGTCTGAGTCTCTGAGAAGATGCCCAAGACCCCAGCTGCCTGGGTTCAGCTGGATGGGAGACTGAGCTATAGAAACTTAAACTGGATAGAAGAACCAAGTGTAGAGAGGACTTATGTCTTAATTACCGAGGATAATTTTAGCAATATAATGAACTCCATATCCATTATGACCCTGGAGACACAATGGTAGAGACAAGTGCCTGGGCAAAAGGGCATGAGGACCATCTCAGAGAGTTCCTAGATCCTCAGAGTAGTATAGGAGAGTATGTGAAATGGTTTCATGGCCCTAAAGAAGGGCACACAAGTAGCTTAAACAGGGATAGCAGCAGTGGGTGCAAGTGTACAATGCCAATTAGGACAAGTTGCAATTCAGTGAGGGTCAATATAGACATAATACATACAAGAACTTTGCTTCAAGTATTCTTAAGTCTCCCTAGAGAAAAAGGAAAGAAAATGGTATTGATGGGAAAATGAATCTTGTGGATGATTGTTAATTGACTGAAAATTCATCCCAGACAGAATGAATTTTAATGTGGTAGTGAATGATTTTACCTTAAATTACAAAATTATTTTCTGCTGTGATGGAAAAATGGGCGTCTATGCCCTTGTTACCCTCCCGAGAGGGACTGGGTCTCTGGGAGCAAGGTAAGCATGGGCGGGCTGGTGCTTACTCACTGATCTGCACTGAACACTTTCCCTCGTTATCCTCCCGAGAGGGACCGGGTCTCCGGGAGCAAGGTAAGCACGGGCGT
>NW_006921873.1:4281429-4311285 GCF_000298275.1 Orycteropus afer afer
GGGTTTTTTGTCTGTTTTCTTTGGTCTGTCTCTCAATCCTTTGAAGATACCTAAATATAATTCTCTTGAATTCCTTATCAGAGAGTTCCAGTGCTGCTTCTTCCTCAGGGATGTGTTCTGGGTCTGTATCCTGTTCCCTTGTTTCTACCACTTTATCCTGCTTCTTTGTATGGACTGGGATGGTGTGTTGTCTCTGAGACATCGTGGCATTGTTGTATTCAGATCTCTTTTAACTTTTCAGCCATGTAGGTCCAGAGTGTCCTTGGAATTGCTGGCAAGAAGAACCTGTTCTTAAGCCCTTGGAATCTGGTAGAGCACTGTCTCTTTAAATATCCCACTTGTAAACATTCAAAATGGCGGCACCCTCCTGACAGGCAAAAGTCCACAGCTCAGCCCACCTTTCTCTTTGCTTTCTCTGTTTATTCCTAGCCACCAGAGAAGCCCTCCATGCAGTCCCTGGCTAGAAGGGCTGATTTTTAGGTTAATTCTTAGGTCCTACCACCATTCAGCACTCTCCAAGCTGTCCATGTCGTAAGGATCGCTCAGGATCGCTGACAGACTGCAGCTCCGTATGTCTCCTTTTTTGGTATTTTCTTGCAAATTCTTCTGCTAGTTGGGGTTTAGTCCACTTCTATATCCTTCCCTTCAATTCTCAGGGCTCCAGGATTATCTTCTGTGTCTGTGTTAATTGGTTTCCCTTTTCTTTGTTGAAGAGGGTCTCTGCCATCTTTCTGCCTAGTCTGCCATCTTACTAGAACTCCCTTTTTTACTCTTTTTAAATATAAGCCTTGTAAGTATATTTACTGGGTTCCTTTGTATTCATTAAGGAGTTCAGGTGGTACAGTGGTTAATGCATTAGGCTGTCAACTAAAAGCTTGGCAGTTTGAACCCATTAGCTGCTCTGTGGAAGAATGATGAGGCAGTCTGGTTCTGTAAAGATTTATAGCCTTGGAGACCCTACGGGGCAGCTCTGCTTAGTACTATAGGTTCACTATGAGTCTGTGGCAGTGGGTGGGTTTTTGTTAATTGGAAATTGTATATCTCACAATGATTTCAGGTTTATGTGATTGTCTAATTTTCAGGTTGCATACATTGTATGCACTTGTGGAGGGATCCAGATGAGCTCAGAGTTAATAGTGGTATATGTGTCCCAGTAATTCTATTCCCTGCATCTACAGAGACATATATGCCCCATATAATATCTATCAAAATACATATTTCATGACAAAATATCAGAAATGCTAAGGACTGGTGGCACAGTGCCTAAGGCATTTGACTGCTTACTCAAAGGCTAGCGGTTCAAACCCACCAGCCACTCTCCAGAAGGAATGTTGGGCATTCTACTCCCATAGTGATACCGCCTTATAAACCCAAGGAGGGGTCGCTGTGATTTGGCTCTGACTCGATGGCAGTGAGTTCCTTGATTCAGCATGCCTTCAATTAATGAAAACACATGGTATATATAAAACAAATTCAAAGCAGAAAATAATTGGGTCATGAAAGAGTTATATATATCATTACTTGTTGTTGTTGTTGTTGTTATGTGCCGTCGAGTCGGCCCCGACTCATAGCGACCCCTCCTTGGGTTTCCGAGGCAGTTATCACTACGGAAGTAGGATTGCCCAACCTTCCATTACTATATGACTTAAAATTTTTATTGCTACCCATTGCTCACAGGAGGAAATATAAACTGCTTTTTAATGGCATACATTCCTTCACAACCTTGATTACAGTTATTTTTCTAAATCTGTTGCCTTGGCTCTAGTTATTTTTTCAAAACTAAAACATTCTATTACAGCCAGATGTTTCCTTTTCCTTTATTTGGAACTTGCCTTTTATACTCCTGCCTCAATGATTTAGCTTAAAATATTTTTCTGACTTCTTTTTCACTTCCTTTCTTCCTGTATGAATCCCTCCCAAACATTATGGCTCAATATGTGTTGTACATCCTTAGTGAAGTTGCTCTTAATCACCCCAAATTAAATAGTCATTTCTTTTCTGCAGTTCTACAGCTTTGTCATTCTTGCTCTTAATTGGAATATGGAAATCCCTGGGGGGCACAGATGGTCAAGCTTTCACCTACTAACCAAAATGTTGAGGATTCAAATCCAAGAAATGTTGAGGATTCAAATCCAAATCCAAGAAATGCCTTGGAAGAAGAAGCTGGCAATCTACTTCCAAAAGATTACAGCCATTGAAAACCCTATGGGACACATAGGGTTGTCATGGGTTAGAAATAACTGGATGGAAATGGGTTTGGTTTTTGTTTTCTCATTTGGAATATCTAATACATAATATTATCTGTTGCTTCTATTTTTACATTTTTAAAAAAAAATGCATTACTTATTTGAGTGGTTAGATTATTTCAAGGTAAGGGCCACATGTTAGGCTTCTTTGTGTGCTCCTGCTATACCTGCCAGGTAGTTAGTCTTATTTGACACTGATTCTCCAGAATCTCGCCTCGAGTGAGGTATATAGTAGGTGCTCAGTAACAGTTCACAAAGATTGCTCAATAAAGTTTTGGAAGAGTGTAGTAGAAAGAAGGAGTCCCTGAGTTGTGCAAATGGTTAATGTGCTCATTTGCTAATGGAAAGGTTGGAGGTTCAAGTGTCTCCAGAGATACTTTGGAAGAAATTCCTGGTGATCTGCTTCCAAAAATTCAGCAATTGGAAACCCTATTAAGCACATTTCTACTTGGACACACATGGGATCACTATGAGTTGTTATTGACTCAGTGACATCTGGTAGTTGAAGGAGAAATGAATGAGGCATATGATGAAATGGTTTCTGATCTTGCCTCTGTCACTTACTAGCCAAACCACTTGTTTGTGATATTAGCCAAACCACTTTTTCTAAGACTCTGTTTCATTATCTTTAAAATTAAGATAGTTATAACTGTACTACAGCACAAAACCACATGAGAGATTTCTCATAAAAATGGGAAACATGTTTATGTCATTTTTTAGGATTCATTATACAAAATTTGGAAAAAGTAATAAAGTTCAATGAAGAACATAGAAATTGCTTGTAATTCTACCACCCAGAAATAACTATTGTTATAATTTTGATAGATTTCCCTTACAATGTATTTCTATGTATCTATTTTTAAAATTAATAATAGATACATTCTAGTTTTAAATTTATTTGTTCATTTATTAGGTCTATTGAATACATTTTATATATTATTCTTCATAAAGTCTCATCTTTTTCTATTGAACTTATATAAAATGAAAAATATTGTTACAGCCTTTTTCATTTTCACAGTTTTGTAAAAGTTAAATGTATTCACTTACCTAACTTTTATTCTATTAACTTAATAGTAGGTTAATACCAGCATATATAATTTGATGAAAAAAAGTATTTCAGTGGTATTTTTCTTTCTGAAATTATTTGCTATTGGGAATTTTTCTGTCTTCATGACCCAAAAAATCATCAAAACAACTCATATTCTTGCTACTGTGATTTTGATTGAATTTTTTGCCTGATGAAACATCAAAATGATTTCTTGTCCTATAAAGAAAAAATAAAGTACTGAAAAAGCTTAGAAAATAAATCAGACTTGACAAGGCTCAGTCATTTTTCCCCATTTCTCAGCTGGGAGAAAAAAAAAGATGAAAATGAACTTCATTCAAAAATGGAGCTGAAACATCCCAAAGAATTTTTCTTTATATTCATGAAATAGAAGAAAAAGTTTCACTAGAACTTTAAAAATTGCTAATGTTAAAAAAGCATCTTTTCTGTAAATCAGTTTAATTTCTCCAATTGAGTTAAGGAACAATTTGTGAATAATTTCATTGCTAAGCCATAGCGTAATGCCTAAGGCATTTGACTGCTAACCAGTAGGCTGACGGTTCAAGCCCACCAGCCACTCCTTGGTAGGAAGATTGGACAATCTACTTCTGTAGAGATACTGCCTCAGAAACCCAAGAAGGGTCACTATGAATCGGGATCGACTTGACGGCTGTGAGACTGAGGGAGAGAAGCCATGTCCCTTAGTTTTGCCACTGTCTTTTGTTTTTTGGCTATGTATATTTTACAGAGTTGCTATATACTCTGAAATATTAGCTTTCTAGGAGGTTTTTTTTTTTTTTAAAAAAAGTTTCATCAAAAGTTTAGACATATGTTGGTCTGAACAAAATTTCATTCTTAAGTATGATAAAATAAAATAATCTAACCTAAAAATAAATCATATGTGAAATATGTATGTGATATGTTTGTTTGTGTGAGCCCTGAAAAAATTTTAGATGGCTGTACACCAGAAGAGGAGCTCAGTGGTGTAGTGCCTAAGGCATTTGACTGCTAACCAAAAGGTTGGCAGTTCGAACCCATGAGCCACTCCTCAAAAGGAAGACTGGGCAATCTACTTCTGTAGAAATACTGCCTCAGAAACCCAAGGAGGAGTTGCTATGAGTTGGGATCGACTTCACGGCAGTGAGTTTGGAGAGTTTTTTTAATACACCAATATGATAACTGTACTGCCTTTGGATAATTAGATACCATGTGATTTGTTCTTTATACCATTCAGAGTTGTCGCTTTTTTTTTCCTTCCAAAATAAGCATGGAATTTCAAAACAATATGAAAGTGATATGCAAAAAGGAAAACACATTTATAGCCATCTACTACATAAGTGTCAGGGATGTCATTTAGTGCTCTAGAGCTTACATTCAAGTGAAGGGGGATGGACAAAAATAATAAATGCAATGGTAAGCAAGTGCTAGTGGACAGTAGAGCAAGGAAAGTGGTAGCAGGAGTGCAGGGAGGAGACACAGCTTTACATGGGGTGGTCAGGGTAAGCCTCATTGAAAAAGTAGAACTCTCTTCTATATTATATTTTGTGTCCCTTCTTTCCTCTCTGCATTGTGTCATTATAATTTTACTCAGATTGAGAATTGTTTTTCAGGCTTATGAAGACATTACTGAGAATTTCAATCCCACTTTAACTATTACAGAGGACACTTAAACTTGGTTTGTGGCTGAAAGTATGTGAAAAATTCACCTGTAGGGAGAAACTCCCATTCTTGAAATGGTGATGGATGTTCCTTCTTCACAGGACAACAACGAACAGTGTAAGTGAGATGTGGTTTTCTGTGACAGGTGGGTTATCTGGTGCTGATGTTGCAGAAAGATAGCCAAGTTTGAGCTATTTGTGTGCTAGTTAGTGCATTGGTAGGAGAGTTAAAAGATTCAAAGAAACAAGCATTTTTTCTCTTTTTAAAAAAAGATTTTTTTGAAAATGCCTCAGGGTTAATCTCTTTTTTTCTTTATATCCCACAACATTAGAGGCTGTCTCCAAGCCATATCAACAGTAGAGTTTTATGGGATAATAATTAAGTCTGTAAATTAACATGACTGGTTTCTAAACAAATTTCCTTTGTCATGTTGTTAACCAAGGACATATGTATCCATTAGTTTGTATAGTTCTAAGGTAGCAAAATAGATAATGTTAATCCTACTTTTGATAAATGTGGAAACTTCATGAACAGAGAAGATACCTTGCTGGAAGTCACAAGTCTATTAGAAGGTGTGGTGGTTATGTTTTTGTGTCAACTTGGCTAGGCCTGATTGAATGGCTGGGCAGCTGGATGTAGTATTCCCCATGATGAAACTGGTAATCAACTCCATGGTGGGATCTACTGTGAGCAGCTGAGTAGCTGCCTTTGCCTTTGTATGCGGTCTGCTTACCATATATAAGCAGCAGATTTGGGAATGGTCTTGAGCTTATGGCACGCTTGGACCCTGCTTGTAGCCATGCCATTGCTCAGCAGCCTGCCATGCTCTGCCGACCTTGGGAGTTACAATGGACTTAAATTAATGGCCTGCTGTGTGGTTTGGTAACATCAGGACTGTGCCTTTTTACTTGTCAACCTTGGATTTGTCAGCCACAGCAGCCAGCAGCTGTCTGAATGAAGAAATGCCTCTGGCTCCAATGGGCTGGGAGCAGGAGGGAGAGCTGAACCCCACGGTTGAAGGGCTTTCACCCAGCCCCTAGAGCCTGGCACTTTGAACGTGGACTTAAAGCCTCCAAACTGTGAGAGAATAAACTCCTGTTTGTTAAGGCCATCCCATTTGTGGTATGTTCTTGTCAGAGCAGTACTAGGTAACCAGAACAGAATTTGGTACCAAGAGAGTGGGGTGCTGCTCTGACAGATACTTAAAATGTGGAAATAGGAGTGGAGTGCGTCCTTGACCCAAGACCCCAGCAGAGAGACCCCGGCATACAGCATGACAGATGGCAGGCCAGAGCAAGAGACCAGCATGAGAGACAGCAGGAGCAGAGCCCAGAGACTGGCATGAGAGATGGCAGGAGCAGAGCCGAGAGAACTGGCATGAGACAGTGACAGCCTTACTAGCTCATGGAGGAGAAAGCTTGAGGACTTTGGTTAGGTGGCTTACTAGTGGAGTGGGTTGCTTTTGGGCATTAATTTGTAGAGCAGACTCGAATGAAATGGAGTAGCAGGTTGGCCAGCCCATGGAGCAAGAAAGCTGAATGCTTTTGGGGACAGGAAGATTTCCAGAAGAGTGGGTTGTCTTTGGCATTAATTGGCAGAAGCGGAGAGACCAAGGAAACAGAGGCAGAGCTGCCTCAGCCTGAAAGGGTAGGAACACGTCCTTTGGGGGTGGAACTACCACAGCCCCCTAGGTTTCAAAGAGCTAGGCCTTCACCAACTTGGTTCTGGAGTGTGGAGCTGCTTGTTCATGTGAGTCAGTGGGATGGAGCCATAGCCACTACCCAAGAGTCAGGGGGTGGGGCTGCCATGCCCAAGAGGGAGAGGAACAGAGCCCGCCAGGCCAAGGGGGTGAGGTCACCACATGGGGAACTAGGGTACTGGAGCCACCCAGTGAGAGAGACCTATACAGATACCACCCATTGAAGATCTGTACAGGTGCCAAGTTGACAAGGGGTGAAATTGTGGTGGTTATGTTTTTGTGTCAACTTGGCTAGGCCTGGTTGAGTGGCTGGGCAGCTGGATGTAGTATTCCCCATGATGAAACTGGTAATCAACTCCATGGTGGAATTCACTGTGAGCAGCCGAGTAGCTGCCTTTGGGTATGCCTGTATATAAGCAGCAGATTTGGTAATGGTCTCGAGCTTATGGCATGCTTGGACCCTGCATGTAGCTGTGTCATTGTTTGGCAGCTTTCCATGTTCTGCCAACCTTGGGACTTAAAATGGACTTAAATTAATGGCCTGCCATGTGGTTTGGTAACATTAAAACTGTGCCTTTTTACTTGTCAACCTTGGGTTTGTCAGCCTCAGCAGGCAGCAGCTGTCTGAGTGAAGAAATGCCTCTGGCTCTAGTGGGCTGGGAGGAGGAGGCAGAGCTGGACTCCAAGGTTGAGGGGCTTTCACCCAGCCCCTGGAGCCTGGCACTTTGAACGTGGACTTAAAGCCTCCATACTATAAGAGAATAAACTCCTGTTTGTTAAGGACATCCCATTTGTGGTATATTCTTGTCAGAGTGGTACTAGGGAACCAGAGGAGAAGGTAATGCAGGATTCAATTTCAGGAATGTTCACTTTGGGAAAACCATGCTTTCCATGGTTCTCTGTGGACTACTTAATGAAATGAATGAGAATGAAGGAATATGGGTAGGGTTGGAGATGAGGTAGGGAAAAAAGAACTGGAGTGATTCCTTCTGATCTCAATTCTGAAAGATGGAAAACAAGAAAGGGAGCTAAAAGTCAAACCATGTAAGAGTAAGATAGGGGATGCTCTAGTGTGGTTTATAACTGCTAATAAGGTGTTCTTGTTGGTTGCTGTTGGTCGGCCCTACTCATGGTAACTTTATGTAAATCAGAATGAAGCATTACCTAGCCTTGTGCCATCTTCAAGATCATTGGTATGTTTGAGTGCATTGATGTGGCTATTGTGTCAATCTGTGTCATTGAGGCTTTTCCTCATTTTCATTGATCAAACATGACATTCTTTTCTAGCTATTGGTCTTTCCTGATATGTCCGGAGTAAGCTAGTCAAACTCTTGCCATCCTGGCTTCTAAGGAACACTCTGGTTGCATTTCTATTAATTAAGAGGGTGCACTAAGAAGAAAATTTATTTATTTTTTTAGAAAAACTTTTAGATGCAGAGTGTATTTTTATTGCTTATCCCTGTAGATGGACATTTTCTTCTGTTTAGAGAGGAGCAGAAGGAATCATAGTAATGTCAGAAAGAGTACTGTCTGAATTTAGGGGAGATTTTAACACAAACTGGATCTTTGCTGCAACACTTAAGTGTCTGGATATGGAAGATTGGACTATATGGTCTCCAAATTACCATTTAACTTTAAAATCCTGAAATAATGGGGAAAAATTTAATGGTCCTTTTTGAAAGCTACTAGGAGTTGGGGAAAACCATATGTAAACTCTATACAATCCTTTATGGAGAGTGGATATTGGGTAAGTTTTTCTAGCAAAAAGCAAAAGAGAACAGGATAACCAGCTAAATGTCATCACACTCAAGGAGGTTACATGGTTTATTGCAATTAATCTTTTTTATTCTTCTCTAAACCAAAAAAACCAAACCTACTGCCATCAAGTGGATTATGACTCATAGTAACCCCTTTGAGTTTCTGAAGCAATAAATCTTTACGGAAGTAGATGGCCCAGTCTTCCTTCCTTGGAGTGGCTGGTGGGTTTGAACTTCCAGCCTTCTGGTTAATAGTTAAATGCTTGAAGCACTACATCACCAGGCCTCCCTATTCTTCTCTAAACCAAAAACCAAACTCACTTCCCTCAAGTCAATTGTGACTCATAGTGACCCCTCCTTGGGTTTCTGAGGCAGTATATCTACAGAAGTAGATTGCTCAGTCTTCCTTCCGAGGAGTGGCTGGTGGGGTTGAACTGCCAGCCTTCTGGTTAACAGTCAAATGCTTTAGGCATTAGGCTACCAGAGCTCCTTACTTTTCTCTACATTGTTCCATATTATTGTTCTCTACTTATTTTAGTATAAGCATCTTTATGCGGAAAAGTGTTCAGATTTGTGCATTCTCCAGAAGATCATGGAAAAATTAATTTGACCTTTCATTTTGGATTTTCTATATTGAAGCTGTCAAAATCTCTGTAGTAAAAAAAAAAAGTAACATGTGCTTACCAATATATGTTAAATGGTTGTCTATATAATTATTGCACGTGGAATGAAGGATATCATTGCTGATGTTAGATGGATCTTGGCTCAAAGCAAAGAATACCAGAAAGATGTTTACTTGTGTTTTACTGACTATGCAAAAGCATCTGATTGTGTGGATCATAACAAATTGTGGATAACATTGAGAAGAATGGGAATTCCAGAACACTTAATTGTACTAATGAGGAACCTGTACATAGACCAGGAGGCTGTTGTTCAAACATTAAAAGGGAACACTGCATGGTTTTAAATCAAGAAGGGAGTGTGTCAGGGTTGTATCCCTTTACCATATTTATTCAATCTGTATGCTGAGCAAATAATCCGAGAAGCTGGGCTATATGAAGAAGAATGTGGCATCAGGACTGGAGGAAGAATCATTAACAACCTGCGATACACTGACAACACCACTTTGCTTGTTGAAAGTGAGGATGACTTGAGGCACTTACTGATAAAGATTGAAGAATACAGTCTGCAGTATGGATTACATCTCAATATAAAGAAAACAAAAATCCTCACAACTGGACCAATAAACAGCATCATGATAAATTGAGAGAAGACTGAAGTTGTCAAAGACTTCATATTACTTGGTTCCACAGTCACCACCAATGGAAGCAGCAGTCAAGACACCAGATGATGTATTACATTGGGCAAATCTGCTGCAAAAGTATTCTTTAAAGTGCTGAAGGGCAAAGATGTTTCCTTGAAGACTAAGGTGAGCCTAACTCAAGCCATGGTATTATCAATCACCTCATATGCATATGAGAGCTGGATGATGAGTAGGGAAGACCAAGAAGAGTTGATGCTTTTGAGTTGTGGTGTTGGCAAAGAATGCTGAGAGTACCATGGACTGCTAAAAGAACTAATAAATCTGTCCTGGAGGAAGTGCAGCTGGAATGCTTCTTGGAAGCGAGACTGGCCAGACTTCCTCTCACCTACTTTGGTCATGTTATCAGAAGGGACCATTCTCTGGAGAAGGATGTCATGCTTGGTAAAGTGGAGGGTCAGCAAAAAAAGAGAATGCCCTGAACAAGATGGATTGACGCAGAGGCTGCAACAGTGGGCTCAGGTACAGCAAGAATCATGAGGCTGGCACAGGACTGGGCAGTGTTTTGTTCCATCGTACATGTGGGCACTATGAGTCAGAGACAACTCAACAGTACCTAATAACAACCAAGTGTAATTATGAAGCATATGCATGAGCATGAAAAATATGTGTCAGCACATAGAAGATAGAATTCCCTTTGGTTTATAGTTGCAACACAGGAACGCCATAGAGTGTGGAGGAAATTGAAAAAAGAAGAAAGTCCTCTAGGGAATTTAAACATGCAGAAGCAATCCCCAACAGCTACTTCTGAGTGTCTTTCTGAAAGGCCTCTAATTTTAAAAACAATAGTTTTTATACATGTATACATTTCATGTAAGCTCTGTTCAGCATAAAATGGCATTGATTCTTAGATATGTAGGAGATGTGTTGGAGGGTTAACATTTTAGCAGTAGGTGCTTTTATTTCCAAAGGATAGGATTTGAGGTCAAGAAAGGTAACTGGAAAGATCAGAAGGTGTTTCATACCACCAGACTCTGGTTTCTTTGGGTAGCTTGTGGACCTAGCAAAGGGCCTGGTAATTTAGAAGGAACTCAATACATGTTGACTATGAATAAAATATTATGTTTTTGTTGTAGAGAGCAGTTATTCTAGTATCTGGCCTTGTTTGGAAGAGGTTGATGTATGTTTTATTCCAAAACAGAATATTGTATAATATAATGACCTACAGGCAGAAAATTGAAGAAATCTGGAATGAGGTTTTAATATATTGAGAGCTGGAGAGAGAGAGAGAGAGAAGACGTTTGATTATCAGCTGTGACCTGTGTCTTTCTCTGTGTGTCTTTTGGCCAGGAAAGGCACTGACATTTCCAAAATGCATTTTTTTCCCCTCTTCATTTGATAGTTACTTGAAGTATGTGCTTCTTTGTATGGTTTGACTTGTACTCCCGGAGAAGTGATTTAGTGGCTAGGAAGTCTACTTGAAATCTTAATGCAGATTAGTAGTGGTTTTCCTGTGGGAAACAGGGTGACTGATACAGATCCAAAGGTAAGAAAGTAGCCCCCTCCTTGTAGTGTTGCTGCAAATGAGGATGCTTGAGAAAAGAATGGATGGTCTCAATTAGGAGGGAATGAAATTGTGAAACAATCCTTCTATTTGTTTATAATCATGCGTATAATGTTTTATCATACTATTTTTTTAGCAGTCTCTTTTTAGCCTACTGAGAGCTGATTAGTGACTTTTTTTTAAGTCTCTAGCACTGTTTTTGAATTGACTTGATGGCAGTGAGTTTATTTTTGTTTTGTTTTGAGTGCTCTTTTTAGATTGAATATCTTTATCTTCAGTTGTGCTGGTGTTGCATTTTCAATATTTCAGAAACTGCAGAGATGTTGGTGTGTGTGTGTTGTGTGTGTGTGTGTGTGTGTGTGTGTGTATGCATGTATGTAAGACAATCTCAAATGGCCTTTTGTTAAGGGATCCTAGAAAATGTATATTTTTAGTAGAGATGGAAGTATGTCCTGAGTGATATAAAATGGCATTAATAAAATGGCTGTGAGTGTGAAAGAACTTTTGCTAAATCTTCAAATGACCAAATGGTTCCTATAAGTGGTCACAGTTGATAAAGGAGAACTCATCCAGATTCCTCTGCTAATTTTGTAGAAGAAAAAGAGGAAGAGTTGTAATGAGTCAGCCATCTTAGTTAACAAACATACACACAATTAGCTTTGTAAGCCTAGATGATTAACAGAACCAAGAAACACACTTTCCATTTTTCTTAGTAGTGTAGCCTCACCTAGGGTGCTCTGGAGGCATAGCGGTTGATGCATTCAGCTACCAACCAAAAGGTCAGCAGTTTGATCCCACCAGCTGCTCCATGGGAGAAAGATGAGGCAGTCTGTTTCTGTAAAGATTTACAGCCTTGGAAACCCTATTGGGCAGTTCTACTCTGTCCTATATGGTTGCTATGGGTTGGAATCAACTCTATGGTAGTAAGTAGCTTTTCTCCTTTCTACTGGTTGGTTTTTAAAAATCACAAAGCATTTGAAGAGACAAATTATCTCTTTTTTATGTACATATCATACCCTTTTAAAAAATTAAGCATATGCAAGCAATGATGTTGTATAGGACAATAACAATAGGCAAATAAAATGGCTTTTTTTTTAACTTAAAAGATTTTTTGTTGTTTGGTTAAATTGTTAATTTTTTTCTTTTAGAGCCTTTCTATGCTAGAATATTTGTGAAGTCATAATATTGCCAGGTGAATGTGTTTCAATTATTTTAAAATTCAAAGGCAATATATACTCACTACAATAAAAAAAAAATACATAATGAAAAAGGTACCAAAATGTGAATGTTTTCCTCATTCTGTCTTCCATTCCTACCAGAAATTTTTATTTTTGCAAATTTGAGATCACATTATAATAAATATTTTTCCCTCCTTTTTTCCAACATTGCAAACATCCCTCTTTAAATTTGTTTTATCCCACAGTGTGTTATGGACATGTCTCCATATGTAGATAAGTCTTAACTATTTCTAACATTCTTCATGATATCCAAATCAAACACACTGCCACTGTGTTGATTCTGACTCATAGTAACCCTTTCAGATGGAGCGGAACTGCCCCTATAGGGTTTCCAAGGCTGTAAATCTTTACAGAAGCAGACTGCCTCATCTTTCTCCCATGGAGCAGCTGGTGGTTTCAAACTGCTGACCTTTTGGTTAGCAGCCAAATGATTTAAGCATTCTACCACCAGAGCTCCCTTCTTTATAATAATTGTAGGATATTCCAAAATATTGATATATAGAGTTTAACCTTTTTTTTCCTCCTGAACTTTCAGATTATTTTCAATGCTATAATAAACCTCCTTGCCAGAAGATTTAGGAAGTCCACTTGAAAATCACCTTGTAGGTTCATAACACTTCTGCCAGTGACCTCTAAGCCACAGACTGGTTCTGCAGGAATATAAGACCACTTTTCATTGTAGAAAGCTCTATCCCTCACAGCCTTGTGGGGCTGAGCTGGGTGAATGGGCTTGTCTTGTGGTTGAACTGGTGGAGCTGGACATCTTACATAGGTAACAAATGTATCATGCTACCTCATCCAAAGAGGTTGTTATTGTCGTTAGGTGCCGTCAAGTCGTCTCCTACTCATAGCGACCCTATGCACAGCAGAACCAAACACTGCCTGGTCCCGCACCAGCTCCATGATTGCTATACTTGAGCCCATCGCTGCAGCCACTGTGTCAATCCATCTCGTTGAGGGCCTTCCCCTCTTTCGTCGACCCTCCACCTTACCAAGCATGACATTCTTCTCCAGGGAATGGTCCTTTCTGATAACATGACCAAAGTAGGTGAGATGAAGTCTGGCCATTCTCGTTTCCAAGGAGCATTCTGGCTGCACTTCTCCAGGACAGATCTGTTAGTTCTTTCAGCAGTCCATGGTACTTTCAGCATTCTTCGTCAGCATCACATCTCAAAAGCATCAACTCTTCTTCAGTCTTCCTTATTCATTGTCCACCTCTCACATGCATATGAGGTGATTGAAAATATTATGGCTTGTGTCAAGCGCACCTTAGTCCTCAAGGAGACATGTTTGCTCCTCAGCACTTGAAAGATGTCCTTTGCAGCTGACTTTCCCAGTGCTATATGTCACCTGACGTCCTGACTGCTGCTTCCATTGGCATCAATTGTAGAACCAAACAATGTGAAATCTTTGACAACGTCAGTCTTTTCTTCATTTATCGTGATTCTGCTTAGAGGTCCAGTTGTGAGAACTTTTGTTTTCTTTATATTGAGATATAATCCATACTGCAGACTATATTCTTCAGTCTTCATCAGTAAGTGCTTCAAGTCACCCTCACTTTCAGCAAGCAAAGTTGTGTCATCAGCACATCTCAGGTTGTTAATGATTCTTCCTGCAATCCTAATGGGACATTCTTCACAGGTTGTTAATGATTCTTCCTCCAAACCTGATGCCATGTTCTTCTTCATATAGTTCAGCTTCTCAGATTATTTTATCAGCATATAGATTGAATAAGTATGGTGAAAGGATACAACCCTGACATGCTCCATTCTTGATTTTAAACCATGCAGTGTCTCCTTGTTCTGTTCAAATGACAGCCTCCTAGTTAACCCAAATGGATTACTGATCTTATTTAATGTAAACCAAACCAAAAAGAAAACCCACTGCCATTGAATCAATTCTGACTCATAGCGACCCCCATCAGGCTTCTGAGGCGGTAAATCTTTACAGAAGTAGATTGCCCAGTCTTGCTTCCATGGAGTGGCTGGTGGGTTTGAACCACCAACTTCTGGTTAGCAGTCAGATGCCTTAGGCACTGTGCTACCAGAATTCCTTTATTTAATGTAAAATATATAACAAATATAAAATAAAATACATAGCAATATATATAGGAGCTCTGGTGGCATAATGCCTAAGGCATTTGACAACTGACCAGAAAGTTGGTGGGTCAAACCCACCAGCCACTCCATGGAAGCAAGACTGGGCAATATACTTCCATTAAGGTTTACTGCCTCGGAAACCCAAAGGGGTCATTGTGGGTGGGAGTCAACTTGATGGCAGTGAGTTTGGTTTGGTTTGGTTTATATAGCATGAAGTATTTAAAATACTATATTGTCAATACTTTATATCCATTGTTATCTTTGATGTTAAGGCTTTAGACTTTCAAGAAAATTACAATCAAGGTATTCAGTCAGCTGCCCCTCCAACCCAGCATAGTTACCTTGTTTGCAGTTAATAGAGGAAGATGCTTCACATAGATAAGAACTTGATCATGGCTATGGATTCCCATGTGATGTTATTTGGTTGAGAACAAATGGAGGCCTGCAGATGGAGTCTGGTCCTAAACTGGTGTCAGGCCTCTTCTCACAAGCAGCAGAAAAGACCTTTAATTGGAATTCATGTATTATGAGGGGTTTACCAAGTAAACAAACATTCAAGCTGGAGAGGAACACCTGTGAAAAGACACACCATTGTGAATCTTTGGTTTAGGCTTGTTTACCAAGGAATGTTCCCCTCTCATTCTTCTCTCTTTCTTCCTTTAGCTAGCTACTATTTTTCTTAGTTGCTGTCATGTCAATTCCTACTCCTGTTGACCCCGTGTGCAGAGTAGAACTGCTGCAAAGGGTTTTGAAGGCTGTGACCTCTGAGAAGCAGATCACCAGACCTTTCTTCTGAAGTGGCTTTGGGTGGGTTTCAACCAACAACCTTTTAGCTAGTAGTTAACCATTTGTGTCACCCAGGAACTCTTATAGATGTAGAAGTTGCATATATGTGTGCATCTCAAACCAAAAAACCAAACTCACTACCACTGAGTTGATTCCAGCTCAGTGACCACCATTGGATTTCCAAGGCTGTAAATCTTTACAGAAGCAGACTGCCTCATCTTTCTTCCACAGAGTGGCTGGTAGGTTCAAACCACCAACTTTCTGGTTAGCAGTCAAATGCCTTACTGCTACACCACCAGAGCTCCTTTATGTATTGTTGTTGTTAGGTGCCGTTGAGTCATCTCTGACTCATAGTGACCCTATGCACAGCAGAATGAAACACCGCCTGGTCCCATGACAGCTCTGAGATCCCTACTATACTTGAGCCCATCATGGCAGCCACTGTGTCAATCCATCTCATTGAGGGCCTTCCCCTCCTTTGTTGACCTTCCACCTTACCAAGCATGACATCCTTCTCCAGGGAATGGTCACTTCTGACAACATGGCCAAAGCAGGTGACACAAAGTCTGGTCATTCTTGCTTCAAAGGAACATTTTGGCTGCACTTCCTCCAGGACAGATTTGTTAGTTCTTTTAGCAGTCCATGGTACTTTCAGCATTCTTCTCCAGCACCACATCTCAAAAGCATCAATTCTCTGGTCTTCTTTATTCATTGTCCAGCTCTCACATGCATATGAGGTGATTGAAAATATCATGGCTTGTGTGAGGCACACCTTAGTCCTCACAGAGACATCTTTGCTCCTCAGCACTTGAAAGAGGTCCTTTGCAGCCAACTTGCCCAGTGCTGTGTGTCGTCTGATGTCCTGACTGCTGCTTCCATTGGCATTGATTATAGAATTAAGCAATGTGAAGTCTTTGTCAACTTCAATCTTTTCTCCATTTATTGTGATGCTGCTTATAGGTCCAGTTGAGGGAATTTTTGTTTTCTTTATATTGAGGTATAGTCCACACTGCAGACTGTATTCTTCAATCTTCATCAGTAAATGCTTCAAGTCATCCTCACTTTCAGCAAGCAAAGTTGTGTCGTCAGCATATCGCAGGTTGTTAATGATTCTTCCTCCAATCCTAATGCCACATTCTTTTTCATATAGTCCAGTTTCTCTAATTATTGCTCAGCATATAGATTAAGTAAGTATGGTGAAAGGATACAACCCTAAAACACTCCCTTCTTGATTTTAAGCCATGCAATGTCCCTTGCTCTGTTCGAATGACAGCCTTCTGGTCTATGTACAGGGTCCTCATGAGTACAATTAAGTGTTCTGGAATTTCCATTCTCCTCAGTATTTTCCACAATTTGTTATGATCCACACAATAAAATACTTTTGCATAGTCAATAAAACACAAGTAAACATCTTTCTGGTATTCTTTGCTTTGAGCCAAGATCCATCTGACATCAGGAATAATATCCTTGTTCCACATCCTCTTCTGAATCCAGCCTGCACCTCTGGAAGTTCTCTGTTGATATACTGCTGCAACCGTTTTTGAATTATCTTCAGTAAGATTTTACTTGTGTGTGATATTAATGATGTTGTTTGAGCATTTCCATATTCTGTGGGATCACCTCTCTTTGGAATGGGTACAAATATGGATCTCTTCCAATCAGTTGGCCAGGTAGTTGTCTTCCAAATCTCTTGACATAGTCGAGTGCTGCCTCCCATGGGGCATCCATTTGTTGAAACAACTCAATGGGTAATCCATCAATTCCTGGAGCCTTGTTCTTTGCCAATTCCTTCAGTGCAGCTTCGACTTCTTCCTTCAGTACCATTGGTTCTTGATCATATGCCACCTCCTGAAATGGATGAACATTGACCAGTTCTTTTTTGATATAGTGACTCTGTGTATTCCTTCCATCTTCTTCTGATGTTTCCTGCATCATTCAATATATGTATATGTATTTTATGTATATATGTATATGTGAGTGTGTGTGTGTGTGTGTGTATATATGTGTGTGTGTGTGTATTAAATTTTCATATTTAAGATATAATGAGAGGCTAAACCTAAAGTAGTTATTGTATGGCTGTCTATTTGTATCACAGGGATTTGGGAAAGGTGGTTTTTGTTTTTGTTTTTAAAGGCTAATGGGCTCTCCTGTGCCTTATGTTACCTTGTTTGCAGACTGAATTAAAAGTGGATTTGCATTCTTGAACACTAGGTTAACAGCTGTGAAACTTTGAAATGAGGCTTTTAACTTCTCTGAGCTCTAGTTTCTACATCCACAAAGGCGGGGAGGGTCATACCTCACTACCTCATATGACTATTGCGAAGTTTAAATGAGATAATAGATGTAACAATGTTTGTGTTATATGGAATAAATGCTGGTTTCCCTCCTAGAAACCTTCCTGTTAGTATTAATAGAGATATCCAGGAAGGTGGTGGAACAAAGAAAACTTAGTAAAATATGAATAGTGATGCCAATAATCAAACATACAGTTTTATAGTTGAAAAAGCATTTCTATATCCTTTATTTTATTTCTTCACAAGAATCGTATGAATCAGTCAGGCTAGTTATTGTACTCGTTATATGGAAGAGGAACTGTTCTTGGGAAAATTTAAATGGATTAAACAATATCATCCTGCTAGCCTATAATGGAGTGAAGGTTTTTTTGTTTTGTTTTGTTTTGTTTTCTAAGGGCAGGGGAGTAATACTCCAGTGCTATTTACATTACTCCATGTTCTCTGTCAATGCCAGACAGTTCAAGGAGCTCTCATGGTGTAGTGCCTAAGGCATTTGACTGCTAACCAGAAGGCTGGCAGTTCATATCCACCAGCCACTCCTTGGAAAGAACACTGGGCAATCTTCTTCCGTAAGGGTACCACCTTGGAAACCCAAGGAGGGGTCACTAAATAATTGGAAATCTAACTGATCCCAAAATTGTGTCTGACAACCCAGCATTGTTACCAAATTTACCTGATTCCTAGAAAGGCTAGACTATCTAGGAAACTCATAAAGTGGCTGTAGAGCAAATCCACACTACTCTTAGCCTCCAGAGGCCTGCAGTAAACTTAAAGAGTATTTCCCAGGTGCTAGGGATCAAAGGAATTGCATTTCTACTATCAAATGCACCATGTTTTCTGACAATTTGGCTTCTGTTTTAGCATTTCGTGAATGAAATTATTTGGAATGGCCTCCCTTCCAAATACAGTGAAAAATCTGGTTTGCTTTGTATAAGTCAGGGTTCCCATATATCTTTTCTCTGAAGTGCCACAAATGATTGTCTCTGTCTCTTGGTGGATATTTAACACATTGGATGTTACGATGAACACGTTTACCTTCTTTCTCCCCTTTGCAAATGCAAGTCCTGAAATGATGGAGCACATATCATACTTCTGTACTCTCAATGCTTAGCTGAGAGCCTAGAACACAATAGGTTTTTAATAAATGCTTTTGAGATACTATTTCTGTGTTGACTTCTTAGGAAAGGTTCGTTAGAAAACATATGAAAGAGGGTTAATTCTAGAATAAGTAATATCTGCTACCTCCCTCCATATATAATGAATTAACTCTCTAGAATTATTTCTTAGAGGCAATTTCTAGGAAGACCAAAATTCTTAAGAAAGTACTAATAATTTCCATGGCCAATTAAAGGCAAGAAAAAGCAAAGCAGCTCCTCATTTCCCTAACATAAACGTAAGTCCATTATAAATTAGGTCTGAGACTAGAAAAAATTAAAATGCATAGTTCTTTCTTGGTGGGGAGGGGGCTTTGGGGAAAAGTTGAATTTCTCATTTCTCAAGAGTAGGAACAGAGTGTATTTTGTTTGGTCCCTGCAAATTATAGTGATGTGGTTTCAGCTTGCACAAGCACCACAGCAAATAAGTGGGAGGAAAAGTCTCTACAGAAGTGGCCAAACAAGTCTGTGTTCATTTCCTCCCAAGCCCAAATTTGACTGATCCATCCACAGAAAAGCAGAACAAAAGGCAAGGGATTACTGTACCCTAAAGCATCCAAGTGGCTCATTCAGCTCGGGGTATTTATAGCAATCTGGCTCCCACTGAGGACTTCCTGTTCTATTCAACAAATGTGCAAATGGAAGTTCCAGGGCCACAATAGTTGACAAAGATGAAGAGGGTGAATCAGTGATTTGATCCTCAGCCTGTTGTGTTTTTGATCTAGCCATGTATTTCAGCCACCATTGTGAACATTTTCTTGAATAGGCTCATCCTCTTCTTCATGTGCACATTCTATTTGTAGATGTTGCTATGAGGACAGATTCATCAGAAATGAGTGATGTGGAGTCTGTAGTCACCAGTTTTGCATCTTCAGCAAGGGCAGGCCGCCGGAATGCCTTACCGGACATCCAAAGTTCAGCTGCTACGGGCGGAACCTCAGATTTGCCTGCCAAACTGGAGGCTCTCGGCGTGAAGGAAGGTAACACTCAGAATCCTTTTAAAATCATGAGCACACTCTCTCCTTATTCAGTCAATCTTTTCCCCTTGAACAGTTTCACTTTTACCTAGTTAAAAGCACCTTTTTTTTTTTCTTACATGTTTAGTAAAAGCTCTCAGCTTTCTCTTTAGGCTAAGTAGATTTTTCACCCTTCAGAAAGTAGATAGACAATTTCATCTTTCATTTCATAGTGTTTATACAGAAATTGAACATTTATTTGTATACATGAAGCTGTATAGTCATGACAGTGCCAGTGAATAGGAATACAAAGTGAATAAATATGATCTCTGCCCTCAAAGAGCATACAATTTATTGAGAACTACTGAAAGGAGATAATTGTCTTTCTGCCATCTACTGACAAATTACTTTGGAAAGATTCTGTTTTACTCTAGTTTTCCATAAGCTCCTCTACTTCTCAGATCTGTGAAGAAGTTTATTTTCAACTAGGGATGAGATCTTTAAAGTGAATCTTTGTATAAAATGTGATTGTTCTTCAACCAGTAAAAAAGTAGAGTTAAGAAAAGGAGTTATGAAACCAGTAAAGGAAAATCTTGGATTTTCCTTATCATTGTTTACATATAGTTCATATAGCTTCCAGAGTTTGTTGTTGTTGTTGTTAGGAGCCGTCAAGTTGGCTCTGACCCATAGTCAACCCTGTGTACAACAGAACAAAAACTGCCCTGTCCTGCATGACGGTCACAACCCTTGCTATGCTTGAGCCTGTCATTGCAGCCACTGTGTCAATCTGTCTCATTGAGGGTCTTCCCCTCTTCTCTTCCCCTATACCTTACCAAACATGATGTCCTTCTCCAGGGACTGGTCCCTTCTGACAACATGACCAAAGTATGTGAGACGAAATCTGGCCATGCTCACTTCTAAGGAACATTCCAGCTATACTTCTTCCAGGACAGATTTGTTCATTCTTCTGGGAGTCCATAGTATTTTCAGTATTCTCTACCAACACCACAATTCAAAGGCATCAGCTCTTCTTTAGTCGTTCTTATTCATTGTCTAGCTTTAACATGCATCTGAGATGATTGGAAATATAATGGCTTGGGTTAGGCACACCTTAGTCTTCAAAGTGACAATCTTTGCTTCTTAACACATTAAAAAGGTCTTTTGCAGCAGATTTACCAGTGCAATATGATGTCTGATTTCTTGACTGCTGCTGCTTTGGGTGTTGATTATGTATCCAATTAAAATGAAATCTTTGATAATTTCAGTTTTCTCCATTTATCGTGATGTTTCTTATTGGTCCAGTTGTGAGGATTTTTGTTTTCTTTATGTTTAAGTATAATCCATACTGAAGACTGTAGGCTTTAATCTTCATCGGTAACTGCTTTAAGTTATGATCACTTTTAGCAAGCAAAGTTGTGTCATCTGCATATCATAAGTTGTTAATGAGTCTCCCTCTAATCCTGATGCTGCATTCTTCTTCATATACTCCAGCTTCTCAGATTATTTCCTCAGCATACAGATTAAGAATGGTGAAAGAAGACACCCTGACACACACCTTTTCTGATTTTAAACCATACAGTATCCTCTTGTCCTATGTGAATTACAGCCTCTTGGTCTATGTACAGGTTCCTCAGGAGCATAGTTAAATATTCTGTAATTCCCATTATTTGCAATGTTACCCATAATTTGTCATGATCCACACTGTCAAATGCCTGTGAGTATTCAAGAAAACGCAGTTAAACATCTTTCCGGCCTTCTTTGCTATCAGCTAGGATCCACCTGACGTCAGCAATGATATCCCTTGTTCTGCAATGATATCCCTTGTTCCATGTCCTTTGCTGAATCCTGCCTGAATTTCTGGAAGTCCCTTGTCAATATACTGCTGAAATAATTTTTTAATTATCTTCTTAAAATTTTACTTGGACATGATATTAATGATATTGTTCAATAATTTTTACATTCTGTTGGATCACCTTTTGTTGGAATGGGCACAAATATTGATCTCTTCCAGCCAGTATTCCAACTTTCTTGTCACACACAAATAAGCACCCCCACAGCACTTCACCCATTTGTTCAAACATCATAATAGGTATTGCATCAATTCCTAGAGCCTTGTTTTTCAGCAATCAGAGCAGCTTGGACTTCTTCCTTCAATGCCATGCGTTCTTGGTCATACACTACCTCCTGAAATGGTTGACTGTCAACCAATTCTTTTTGGTACTGTGACTCTGTGTATTCCTTCCATCTTCTCTTGATGCTTCCTGCATCATTCAATATTTTTCCCAAAGAATCCGCCAATATTGCAATTCGAAGTGTGGATTTTTTCTTCAGTTCTTTCAGTTTGAGAAATGCTGAGCATGATCTTCCCTTTTTATTTTCTAGCTCCAGGTCTCTGCACATTTCATTATAATATTTTACTTGTCTTCTCAAATTTCCCTTTGAAATCTATTCAGCTCTTTTATTTCATCATTTCTTCCATTTGCTTTAGCTACTCTACATCCAAGAGAAAAGTTCATATTCTCTTTTGACATCCATTTTGGTCCTCCTTTATTTTTAATGACCTTTTGCTTTCTTCATCTATGATGCTATTTATGTCATCCCACAACTTTTCTGGTCTTCTGTCATTGGTGTTCAATGTGTTAAATCTCTTCTTCAGATGGTTTCTAAATTCAGGTGAAATATAGTCAAGGTCATATTTTGGCTTTCATGGCCTTGTTTTAATTTTCTTCTGTTTCAACTTAAACTTGAGTATAAGCAATTGATGGTCAGTTCCACAATCAGCTCCTGGTCATGTTATGATTGATGATATTGAGCTTCTCCATCACTCTTTCACAGATGTAGTCTATCTGATTCCTGTGTATTCCATCTGGTGAGGTCCATGTGCATAGCAGCTGTTTATGTTGTTGAAAAAAGGTATTTGAAATGAATAAGTCATTGGTCTTGCAGAATTCTATTGTGCAATCTCGTATGTCATTTCAAGCACCAAAGCCATATTTTCCAACTATGGATCATTCTTTGTTTCCAACTTTCACATTCTGATCACTAGTAATAATCAATGCATCTTAATTGCATGTTTGGTCAATTTCAGACTGCAGAAGTTGGTAAAAATCTTCAATTTCTCCAACTTTGGCTTTAGTAGTTGGTATGTAAATTTGAATAATCGTGGTATCAAATGATCTTCCTTGCAGGCATATGGATATTATCCTATCACTGACAGCATTGTACTTCTGGATAGAGCTTCACATGTTCTTTTTGATGATGAATGCAATGCCATTCCTCTTCAATTTGCCATTCCCGGCATAGTATACCATATGATCACCTGATTCAAAATGGCCAATACCAGTCCATTTCAGCTCACTTATACCTCAGATATTGATCTTTATGCATTCCATTTCATTTTGACAACTTCAAATTTTCCTAGATCCATACTTTGTACATTCCATGTACTGATTATTAATGAATATCCGCAGCTGCTTATTCCCATTTTAAGTTGTGCCCCATCAGCAAATGAAGGTCCTGAAAGCTTTGATCCATCCATGTCATTAAGGTCCACTCTACTTTGAAGAGGCAGCTCTTTTCCATTCACATTTTGAGTGCCTTCCAACATGAGGTTCTTATCTTTTGGCGCTATATCAGACTGTATTTCACTGCTATTCATAAAATTTTCTAGAGTTTAGTCTTTTGAAAATAAATATATCTACACTTAAAATAAAATATTAGAAGAGTCCCTTCACTTAAAAACACTCATAGAGATTGAAGACATGGTTTAGTTCCAAGCCATTATCAAAATAACTGCCTTATGTCTCACTTTTTGAGGCTGTGCCACCAGTGTCTCAAATGCCAGCAGGGTAGCACATGGTGCACAGGTTTCAACACAGCTCACAGACTGAGACAGACTAGGAAGAAGGAAGAGGCCATCCACTTCTCAAAGAATTGTCTAGGGAAAATGTTATGAATAGCAGCGAAACATTGTCTGATACATTACTGCACAAATTTATGAGTAGCCCTGAAACATTGTCCAACACAATGCAGCAAGACCAGCTCTTTAGGTTAGAAGGCACTCAAAATATGAGTGGGAAAGACCTGCATCACCTGAGTGGAAGCAATCTTAATGATATGGGAAAAGTAAAGCTTTTGGGACCTCCATTTGCTGATGTGACACAACTCAAATTGAAGAGAAATAGCTGCAAAAATTTATTAATAATCAGAACATAGATTGTACGAAGTATGAATCTAGGAAAATTAGAAGTTGTCAAAAATGAAATAGAATGCATAAAGTTTTGATACCCTAAGCATTAGTGAACTGAAATGGACTGGTTTTGGCCATTTTGAATCAGACGATCATATGATCTACTATACCAGGAATGACAGTTTGAAGAAGAATGGTGTGGCATTCATCATCACAAAGGATGTTTCAAGATCTGTCCTGAAGTACAATGCTGTCAGTGATACGATAATACCCATATGCCTACAAGGAAGACCAGTTGATACTATGATTATTCAAATTTACACACCAACCACCAAAACCAAAACTGAAGAAATTGGAGATTTTGATCAACTTCTGCAGTCTGAATTTGACCAAATGTGCAATCAAGATATGTTAATTATCACTGGTGACTTGACTGCAAAAGTTGGAAACAAAGAAGAATTACCAGTAGTTGGAAATTTGGCCTTGGTGACAGAAATAATGCTGAAGATGGCATGACAGAATTTCGCAAGACCAACAACTTATTCAAATACCTTTTTTCAACAACACAAATGGTGGCTATACACAAGGACTTTGCCAGATGGAGTACACAGGAATCAGATTGACTCCATCTGTGGCAAGAGGTAATGGAAAAGCTTAATATATTTAGCCAAAACAAGATCAGGTGCTGATTGTGGAACAGACCATCAACTACTCATATGCAAACTCAACTTGAAGTTGAAGACAATTAAAACAAGTCCACAAAAGCCACAATATGACCTTGAAAATATCCTTCCTGAATTTAAAGGCCATCTAAAGAATAGATTTAATACATTGAACACCAATGACTGAAAACCAGAAGAATTACAAGATGACATCAAGAACATCATCCATGAAGAAAGCAAGAAGTCATTAAAAAGATGAGAAAGGAAGAAAAAAAAAAAATGGATGTCAGAAGAGACTCTGAAACTTGTCCTTGAGTGGAGAGTAGCTAAAGCAAATGGAAGAAATGACCAGATAAAAGAGCCGAACAGAAGATTTCAAAGACAGCTTGAGCAGACAAAGCCAATTAATGAAATGTGCAAAGACCTGGAGTTAGAAAACCAAAAGGGAAGAACATGTTCAGCATTTCTCAAGCTGAAAGAACTGAGGAAAAAATTTAAACATGAGTTGCAATATTGAAAGATTCTATGGGAAAAATATTGAATGATGCAAGAAGTATTAAAAGAAGATGGAAGGAATACACAGAGTCATTGTACCAAAAAGACCTGGTCAGTGTTCATCCATTTCAAGAGGTAGCATATGATCAAGAACTAATGGTATTTAAGGAAGAAGTTGAAGGTGCACTGAAGGAACTGGTGAAGAATAAGGTTCCAGGAATTGACAGAATACCTATTGAGATGTTTCAACAAATGGATGCCCCCCGGAAGCACTCACTAAGCTGTGCCGAGAGATTTGGAAGACAGCTACCTGGCCAACTGAATGGAAGAGACCCATGTTTGTACCCATTCCAAAGAAAGGTGATTCCACAGAATGTGGAAATGATCAAAAATATCATTAATATTGCATGCAAGTAAAATGTTAATGATGATAATTTAAAAATGTTTGCAGCAATATATTGACAGAGAACTTCCAGAAATGCAAGCTGATTCAGAAGAGGATGTGGAATGAGGGTTATCATTGCTGATGTCAGATAGATCTTGGCTCAAAGCAAAGAATACAAGAAAGATGTTTACTTATGTTTTATTGACTGTGCAAAAGCATTTGATTGGGTGGGTCATAACAAATTATAGGTAACAATGAAAAGAATGGGAATTCCAGAACACTTAATTGTACTCATGAGGAACCTGTTCATAAACCAGAAAGCTGTCATTTGAACAGAACAAGGGGGCACTGCATGGTTTAAAATCAAGAAGGGAATGCATCAGGGTTGTATCCTTTCACCATATTTATTTAATCTATATGCTGAGCAAATAATCTGAGAAGCTGGACTATATGAAGAAAAAGGTGACATCAAGATTAGAGGAAAAATCATTAACAATCTGAGATATGCAGACGATACAACTTTGCTTGCTGAAAGTGAGAATGACTTAAAGCACTTACTGATGAAGATTAAAGAATATGGTCTGCAGTATGGATTACATCTCAATGTAAAGAAAACAAAAATCCTCACAACTGGACCCATAAGCAGCATCACGATAAATGGAGAGAAGTTGTCAACGACTTCACATACCTTGGTTATACAACTGATAATAATGGAAGGAGCAGTCATGACATCAGATGGTGTATAGGACTGGGCAAATTGGCTGCAAAGGACCTCTTCCAAGTGCTGAAGAGCAAAGATACCTCCTTGAGGATTAAGGTGCGTCTGACACAAGCCATGGTATTTTCAATCACCTCATATGCATGCCCGAGAAGACAAAGTGAATTACTATAATGAAATGTGCAAAGACCTGGAGTTAGAAAACCAAAAGGGAAGAACATGCTCAGGATTTCTCAAGCTGAAAGAATTGAGGAAAAAATTTAAGCCTTGAGTTGCAATATTGAAAGATTCTAAGCACAAAACATTGAATGATGCAGGGAACATCAAAAGAAGATGGAAGGAGGAATACAAAGAGTCACTCTACCAAAAAGAACTGATCGATTTTCATCCATTTCAGGAGGTGGCATATGATCTAGAACCGATGGTACTGAAGGAGGAATTCGAAGCTGCAGTGAAGGAATTGGCAAAGAACAAGGCCCTGGGAATTGATGGAAGACCCATTGAGATATGTCAACAAAGCCACACTGGAGGCACTCACTCAGTTATGCCAAGAGATTTGAAAGACAGCTACCTGGCCAACTGACTGGAAGAGTTCCATATTTGTACCCATTCCAAAGAAAGGTGGTGCCACAGAATGTGGAAATTATCGAACAATATCATTTATATCTCATGCAAGTAAGATCTTACTGAAAATAATTCAAAAATGGTCACAGCAGTATATTGACAGAGAACTTCCAGAGGTGCAAACTGGATTCAGAAGAGGACGTGGAACAAGGAATATCACAGTTGCTGTCAGATGGATCTTGGCTCAAGGCAAAGAATACCAGAAAGATGTTTACTTGTGCTATATTGACTATGCAAAGGCATTTGATTGTGTAGATCATGACACATTATGGATAACATTGAGAAGAATGGTAATTCCCGAACACTTGATTATACTCATGAGGAACCTGTACCTTGACCAGGAGGCTGTCATTCGAATGGAACAAGGGAACACTGAATGGTTTAAAATCAGGAAGGGAGTACGTCAGGGTTGAATCCTTTCTCCACACTTATTCAATCTATATGCTGAGCAAATAATCCGAGAACCTGGACTATATGAAGAAAAAGATGGCATCAAGATTGGAGGAAGAATCATTAACAATCTGAGATACGCTGATGATACAACTTTGCTTGCTGAAAGTTAGGATGACTTGAAGCACTTACTGATGAAGATTGAGGAACTCAGTCTGCATTATGGATTACATCTCAATATAAAGAAGACAAAAATTCTCACAACTGGACCAATAAGCAACATCATGATAAATGGAGAAAAGATTGAGGTTGTCAAAGAATTCTCATTGCTTGGTTCTACAATCAAGGCCAATGGAAGCAGCAGTCAGGACATTAGACAATGTGTAGCACTGGGCAGATCAGCTGTGAAGGAACTGTTTCAAGTGCTGAGGAGCAAGGATGTCTCCTTGAGGACTAAGGTGTACCTGACACAGGCCATGATATTTCCAATTGCCTCGTATACATGTGAGAGCTGGACAGTGAATAAGGAAAACCAATGAAAAGTTGATACTTTTGTGGTGCTGGCGAAAAATGCTGAAGGTACCAGGGACTGCCAAAAGAACTAACAGATCTGTCCTGCAGGAAGTGCAGCTGAGATGCTCCTTGGAAGCGAGGATGGCCAGACTTTGTCTCACCTACTTTGGTCATTTTGTCAGAAGGGACCATTCCATGGAGAAGGATGTCATGCTTGGTAAGGTGGAGGGTTGATGAAAGAGGGGAAAGCCTTTGACGAGATGGATTGACATGGTGGCTGCAATAATGGGCTCAAGTAAAGCAAGGATCGTGGAGCTGGTGTGGGATTGGGCAGTGTTTTGTTCTGCTGTGCATGGGGTCACTATGAGTTGGAAGTGACTTGACAGCACCTAACAACAACAACATATGCGTGTGAGAGCTGGACAATGAATAAGGAAGACCGTAGAAGGGTTGATTCTTTTGAATTGTGGTGCTGGTGAAGAATGCTGATAGTTCCATAGACTGCTAAAAGAACTAACCAATCTGTCCAGTAGGAAGTACAATCAGAATGCTTCTTGGAGGTGAGAATTGCCAGATTTCATCTCACCTATTTTGGTCATTGTGATACTTGGAGCTGTGTGGCAACTTGGCTGGACCACAATTCTGTGTGGTTTGAGCTGTTGTGGTGTGGTTGTTCCCGTCATGGGATCAGATGACTATGTTCTGAGTGGCCAATCTGTTGAAGGGGAGTTTTCCTAGGGATGTGGCCTGCTTCCAGTATATCCAAGGACATCCTGGGAAGAGAGACATTCTTCTGTGGATCGGGATTCTGTTATGTTGCCTACAACTGTCTGTGAGTGAACAGTCCACCATTCGGCCTGGAGATCTTGGATTCATCATTCATTGATATCAACAGCCGGTGTACTACCTGCCAGCCTTGAGCTCCTCAGCCTCTGTGGTTGCAAGAGCCAGGAAAAGCCTCCAGCTTGACATTTGATCCAGGAAGTTTGGACTTGCCAGCTTCTATAAGTGTGTGAGCCATTTTCCTAAGATAAATTTCTCCATATATATACATATATATAAGTTTTACTGGTTTTTATTTCTCTGGAGAACCCAGTCTACACATTTGGTACCGAAAGTGGTTCTAGAGAGACAAAATCATAAGGATGGGCTTCCTAAATTGGTTCTCCAGTTTGATTAATCTTAAAGACACTAGTGACCCTGCGTCTGTTAGTAACGAGGGCCCTGCTAATCCATGGCATGAGGTGGCAACATTAATATGCAAAATAGCACCACCAATGGATCAAGTACTTGTGAGAAGTGATGCTCTGAGTGATCAGATATTTGATACTTTTCTGCAATTTTGTCAGCATGAGGAGTATAAGGAAGCTGGTTGGTTGGTTCTACTTACACTAGACAAAGTGGTGAAAGAGCGAGATGAGCTCAGAGCTGCTGAGTCTCAGCTTAAGCACTACATAAAAGACCTCAGTGCTTCCAGTTGTGCTCTGAAAGAAAGCCTTATATCTTCTAGTAACAGAGCTGATATTGCTGAAAACAAAACCCAGAATCTTATTGTAAGGGTGGCTGAATTACAATGCCAATTAAATTGTCAATCCAGAACAGTGTCTGATGTTAAAATGAGGGCATTGATTGGGAAAAATTGGATCCTGGGGACATATTGACAGATAATCAGGAAGATCAGGATATGGACCCTGTAAATTCTGTTGAATCCCTCCCATATGAACGAGTTACTGTAAAACCATCATTCCCTCCCCCTCAGTTTGATGGGACTAGCCAAACTGGTCCTACTTGGTCATTGCCTGAGGCAGAGGCCATGGAAGACATTCCTGAATGCTCTCAGGAACTGCTTCAACCACCCATTGTTGTTGCTAGACATGTAATGAAAGTTAAGTCCAAGCAAGCCCCAAAAGGTGAAATAGAAAGTGTGACTGAGGTGGTGGTACACTATACCCAAAAAGACCTACTTGATTTTGCTAACATGTACAGACAGAAACCTGGAGAATATGTATGGGAATGGCTACTGAGGGTGTGGGATAATGGTGAAAGGAATGTAAGATTGGATCAGTCTCAGTTTATTGATTTAGGGCCACTAAGTATGGATTCTTCATTCAATGTTTCAGCT
>NW_006921873.1:4312455-4314056 GCF_000298275.1 Orycteropus afer afer
TACTGCCACCATCAAGGACTTGAAGGATGCAGGGGTGGTGATTCCCACCACATCCCCATTTAATTCACCTATTTGGCCTGTGCAAAAAACAGATGGACCTTGGAGAATGACAGTAGATTATCCTAAACTTAATCAGGTGGTGACTCCAATTGCAGTTGCTGTTCCTGATGTGGTTTCATTGTTTGAGCAAATTAGTACATCTCCTGGTACTTGGTATACAGCTATTGATCTGGCCAATGCCTTTTTCTCAATACCAATTTCAAAAGACCATCAGAAGCAGTTTGCCTTCAGCTGGCAAGGCCTACAGTATACTTTTACAGTCCTTCCTCAGGGGTATATCAACTCCCTGGCACTATGTCATAATTTAGTCCGTAGAGTTCTTGATCACTTTTCACTTCCACAAGACATCACACTGGTCCATTATATTGATGACATTAAGCTGATTGGACCTTGGACCTAGTAAAGAAGTATTGATGACTCTAGACTTATTGGTGGGACATACACATACTAGAGGTTGGGAAATTAACTCCAAAAAAACTCAGGCACCTTCTACCTCATTGAAATTTCTAGGCGTCCAATGGTGTGGGGCATGTCGAGATATTCCTACTAAAGTGGACAAGTTATTGTATGTGGCTTCCCCCACAACTAAAAAGGAGGCACAGAATCTGGATGGCCTCTTTGGATTTTGGAGGAAACATATCCCACATTTGGGTGTGTTGCTGCGGCCTATTTATCAAGTGACTCGGAAAGCTGCTAGTTTTGAGTGGGGCCCAGAACAACAGAAGGCTCTGCAATAGGTTCAGGTTGTCGTGCAGGCTGCTCTGTGACTTGGACCATATGATCTGGCTGACCCAATGGTGCTTGAAGTGTCTGTAGTAGATAGAGATGCTGTTTGGAGCCTTTGGCAGGTCCCTATTGATGATGCAACGCAGACCCTTGGGGTTGTAGAGCAAAGTCCTGCCATCCTCTGCAGATAACTATTCTCCTTTTGAGAAACAGCTTTTGGCTTGTGACTGGGCTTTAGTAGAGATGTCTAACCATGGGCCTCCAAGTGACCATGAGGCCTGAGCTGCCCATCATGAACTGGGTGTTGTCTGACCCACAGAGTCATAAAGTTGGACATGCACAGCAGCACTCCATCATTAAATGGAAATGGTATATCAGGGATCGGGCTTGAGCAGGACCTGAAGGCACAAGTAAGTTGCATGAGGAAGTGGCCCAAATGCCTATGGTTTCCACTCCAGTCATATTACATTCCCTCTCCCAGTCTGCATTGATGACCTCATGGGGAGTTCCTTATGATCAGTTGACTGAGGAAGAGAAAACTCATGCCTGGTTTACAGATGGTTCTGCACGATATACAGGCATCACTTGAAAGTGGACAGCAGTGGCACTGCAACCACTTTCTGGGACTTCCTTAAAGGACAGTGGTGAAGAGAAGTCCTCCCAATGGGCAGAACTTGGAGCCATGCATATGGCTGTTCACTTTGCATGGAATAAGAAATGGCCAGATGTGCAATTATATATGGATTCATGGGCTGTGGCTAATGGCTTAGCTGGATGGTCTGGGACTTGGAAGGAGCATGATTGGAAGATTGGTG
>NW_006921873.1:4314336-4318096 GCF_000298275.1 Orycteropus afer afer
TTAATGGGCTCATGAACAAAGTGGCCATGGTGGCAGGGATGGAAGTTATGCATGGGCTCAGCAACATGGACTCCTGCTTACCAAGGTTGATTTGGCTACTGCCACTGCTGAGTGCCCAATCTGCCAACAGCAGAGACCAACCCTGAGTCTGCGATATGGAACCATTCCTTGGGGTGATCAGCCAGCAACCTGGTGCAGGTTGATTACATTGGACCACTTCCATCATGGAAGGGACAGCGTTTTGTTCTTACTGGAATAGATACTTATTCTGGATATGGATTTGACTTTCCTGCATGCAATGCTTCTGCTAAAACTTCCATCAGTGGACTTACTGAATGCCTTATCCACCGTCATGGTATCCCACACAACATTGCTTTGGATCAAGGGACTCATTTCATAGCAAATGAAGTGCGGAAATGGGCTTATGCTCATGGAATTCACTGGTCTTACCATGTTCCCCATCATCTTGAAGCAGCTGGCTTGATAGAACAATGGAATAGCCTCTTAAAAACACAAATATGGCTCCAGCTAGGTGGCAATACCTTTAAGGGTTGGGGCAGTGTTCTACAGGAGGCTGTATATGCTCTAAACCTGCGTCCAATATATGGTTCTGTTTCATAGCCAGGATTCACAGGTCCAGGAACCAAGGGGTGGAAACAGGAGTGGTACTACTCACTTTACCCCTAGTGACCCACTCAAAAAATTTTTTGCTTCCTGTCCCTGCTATCCTATGCTCTGCAGGTCTGGAGATCTTAGTCCCAAAGGGAGGAACACTCCCACCTGGAGACACAATACTGATTGCATTGAACTGGAAATTAAGAATGCCACCTGGCCATTTTGGCTTCCTCATGCCTCTGGAACAACAGACAAAGAAGGGCAATACTGTACTATCTAGTGTGATAGATTGTGATTACCAAGGGGAAATTGGGTTGGCTTTACAAAATGGAGGTAAAGAAGAATATGTCTGGAATACAGGAGATTCTTTAGGATGTCTCTTAGTACTACCATGCCCTGTGATTAAAGTCAGTGGAAAATTAGAGCAACCCAATTCTGATGTGACTGCTAATGGCCCAGACCCTTCAGGAATGAAGGTTTGGGTTACCCCACCAGGCAAAGAACCATGACCAGCTGAGGTGCTTGCTGAAGGCAAGGGAAATACAGAATGGCTGGTGGAAGAAGGCAGTTCTGAATGTCAGCTACGACTACGTGACCAGCTGCAGAAACGAGGACTATGATTGTTGTATTTCTTCATTGTACATGTGCATCAAATATTTTTGTTTTCTTTTCTTATTAACTGTGAAATGTAAATAAGGTTAATGCATTCTGGTTGTATGCGTATTTAGAGATTGTATATAGTAATAAGATGTGTACAACTGCCAAGTTGACAAGGGGTGGACTGTGATAGTTGGAGCTGTGTGTCAACTTGGCTGGACCACAATTCTTTGTGGTTTGAGCTGTTGTAGTGTGGTTGTTCCTGTGATGGGATCATCAACTATGTTCTGAGTGGCCAGTCCATTGAAGGGGAGTTTCCCTAGGGGTGTGGCCTGCTTCCAGTATATCTAAGGACATCCTGGGAAGAAAGACATTCTTCTGTGGATCAGGATTCTGTTGTGCTGCCTACAACTGTTCATGAGTGAACAGTCCACCATTCAGCCTGGAGATCTTGGATTCATCATTCGTTGGAGTCAACAGCTGGTGTACTGCCTGCCAGCCTTGAGCTCCTCAGCCCCTGTGGTTGCAAGAGCCAGGAAAAGCCTCCAACTTGACATTTGATCCAGGAAGTTTGGACTTGCCAGCTTCTATAAGTGTGTGAGCCATTTTCCTAAGAGAAATTTCTCTATATATATGCATATATATAAGCTTTATTGTAAGGAAGGTTGGGCAGTCCTACTTCTGTAGTGATACTGCCTCGGAAACCCAAGGAGGGGTCGCTATGAGACGGGGCTGACTCGACAGAAAACAACAACAACAACAACAAAGCTTTATTGTTTTTTGTTTCTCTAGAGAACCCAGTCTAACAGTCATATTGTCAGAAGGGACCATTCCATGGAGAAGGATGTCATGCTTGGTAAAGTAGAGGGTCGACGAAGGAGGAGAAGGCCCTCAATGAGATGGATTGAGACAGTGGCTGCAGTGATGGGCTCAAGTAGGACAAGGATCATGGAGCTGGTGCTTGGCTGGGCAGGACAGTGTTTCGTTCTGCAGTGCATAAGGTCACTATGAGTTGAAACAACTTGCCAGCACCTAACAACACTGTGTCTCACTTTAGCTTCCAGGGGGAGATCCAGTACATTTGTAGTAGTTTTTCCTGTTGGCAATGAGGCAAGAGTTGAAAGCTGATGTACTCCATTCATATATGACTAAGAAGATTACTGATTGTCTTACCTCAGGAGGCTATTTATTACATGGTAAAGTTGCAAGTGTTCCTCGTTTGATCCCTGTAAAATCTACATGTCTTCCTTAGACCAGGCACTGGGACAACATTCTTGAGTCCCATGTTTACCTTACCTTCTAAAAGTCATTACTTCATTAAAAAATATTTCAAGAGGAAAGTCATATCTTCTGTGGGATATGACAAGTAATAGTAAAAAGGTACACAATACTGTCTTAGTTTCTTAGTGCTGTCATAGCAGAAATACCACTAGTGAGTGGCTTTAATAGAAATAAATTTATTTTCTATAGTTTAGGAGGATAGAAGCCCAAATTTAAGGTGCTGGTTTTAGGGGAAGTCTTTCTCTCTGTGTTGGCTCTGGGAGAATGTCCTTGTTCTTTTCAGCTTCTGTTCCTACATACCTTGGTGATCTTCAGATAACATGTATTTCCCTTTCCTTTTTCTTTTTGTTTGCTCTCTTCTGTGTTTAATTTCCTCTTTTATATATCAAAAGTGATTAACTTAAAAAACGCAGTACACTGACATGGCATTCTTAGCATAACAAAGAAAATCCTAATGACAAATGAGATTACACCCACTGGAACATACTTTAAGATTTACCAAACGTATTTCATGAGTGACACAATTCAATAGCATTTCACCCTTTGTCCCTCCCCCAAAATTCATGTCTTACTCATATCCAAAACATATTCACTCTATGACATCATCTTAAAAGTCTTATATAGACTCTAGATCTATAATTTCATCTTCTGAATCATCAAAATCAAGTATGGGTGGGAATCTGGACATAATTCATCTTGGAGCAAAATTCCTTTCCATCTTTGGAAAAATCATCTTTGTGAAATCTAGAATGCAAATTATCTGTTTTCAAAGTACAATTGTGGAACAAACACAGGATAGACATTCCCATTACAAATGAGAGACATCATGGGTACAAAGTAAGTCGAAAAAACAGACAAATTAGCTCTCAGGGTTTGAAAATAATTCTCTGTACTCCATAATGATTTAGATAATGACTCCACCCTCCAAACTCTGGGTGTCTGTCATTGCAAAAACGGCAAGGAAGCCACATGTTCTGACCTCCTCTAATCCCACAAGAGGAAGACAGGATTACCAGCAGTTACCCAAGGCCTATTCCTGCCAGGCCAGACATGCTGCCTCCCTCCAGCCCTTTCACAAACCGTTCCTCCCAAAGCACCCGCCACCTCTCTCCTGGGTTCGATAATTCGCTGCAGTGGCCACACAGAGCTCACAGATTATGGGATTTATTAGGGAAGCACCACAGGCTACAATTCAAGTTCAAGAAAAATGCTCAGTCTCTCTCCCAGCCCACTGTCCCTCAGCCAACAGTCTCTTTCCCAGCAGTGC
>NW_006921873.1:4318286-4319691 GCF_000298275.1 Orycteropus afer afer
GTGGGCACCTCCCAGAACATTGTTTTGTGCCATGCCCAACAGAAATACTCCAGGTGGACAACTTCAGCAATCAGGAGCTCCTCAGTTGTTCATAGAAAATCCCACCTTGGAGTTTACAAAGACTTATGGGTAGAAAAGCCACACTAAGTAATTTACTACACCGCAGGCCACCCCCTGGCTTTTCTAGCCATTATCCCTTTTATACTTTAAAAATTCACATCCCCTTCACCATCAGTTTAAGAATAACCACACCTATGAAAGCATGTAAACCAGCCACTTCATGCCTTTATCTCCCCTCCATTTTAACTAGCCAATTTCTAATTTGCCCATCCCTATCAAACCAGTACGCTGAGGAGATAAGCATGGTCCTTTCTCTCTGGAGAATCTTCTGTTCTGCTTGGAAACTTCAGGCATGTGGATCCATAAACAAGCCAAGTCCAGCCCAGCACAAGCCATCAAATTGCAGCAACTTAACACCAGCTGTGTCAATCATCTTCCTCTTTGGTCAGGTTCTGGTCAGCTCAGCCCTAACCATCCCAGCTAGGTCATGGGTACCAGCTGCCCATGGGAGTCACACTCTTCCCTTCACTTCAGACAAGCCAGCACCTTCTCTCACATCTTCAGTCCTCAGGGACTATTTCAGTGCCCGTAGGCTGACAATTCATTACACTTCAGACCAGCCAGCCCTTCCATCCCCAGCCTCTGGGCCTAGGTCAAAGAGTACCAAACTCAGCCTATTTCTTCTTTGCTGCACTTCCCCCATTTACACTCAGGTGGATCCAGGTAGTCACAAGCAAGTAACATACAAGTCTACTACTCACTGGCTTTCTTTAAGTTTCAGTCCTGGAAGGGGTTTCTCTCATGGACCATGACTTTCCTGCCTTGATGGACCCAAAGCCTATCTGCGGGAAATTAAAAAAGCCAAATAGTCATTTTTTTTCTCTTCAGGTCCTCTCTTCAAATGCAAATCTTCCCTTCCCTCAGTAGTACTGGGTGGGGCTAAGGTTTTCTATCTAAGCTCTTAGTATGGGCTCTACACACAAGGCTTAAAACAAAAGCTTGTGTTTCTGTTGGGCAAATTCTATTTCCCCTTTTTAACATATCCAATCATGTATTGGCTGAAGGCGGACTTACACGCTCTCTGTTACCCACATACCCATAATTGTTTCTAATGTACAAGCAGGTAAGAGAACATTCAATAGCCATAGTAAATTAAGAAAAACACATAATCCAAAACACATAATCCTTTTAAAGACATTCCAGGTTCATCTCTTCACCTTGATTACCATCCCATTCTATGTATATGGCCTTGGGCCTTTGGCTGGGTGTAACCAAAAGCCCTAGCCTCTGGATCAATTACCTACTTTAAGAGGTAACACCAAAGAAAGTAACCATTTAAGAATCC
>NW_006921873.1:4320646-4333093 GCF_000298275.1 Orycteropus afer afer
GGTCAAACTAGCCAATCATAGCATCAGAACTCTAAGCACCTGAGAGAGAGTGGGCACCTCCCAGAACATTGTTTTGTGCCATACCCAACAGAAATGCTCCAGGTGGACAACTTCAGCAATCAGGAGCTCCTCAGTTGTTCATAGAAAATCCCACCTTGGAGTTTACAAAGACTTATGGGTAGAAGAGCCACACTAAATAATTTACTACACCGCAGTCATACTCTTCAGATTCTGGGCAGAGGCCCCCTCAGCTCTAGGCATCAACCCTGCCTTCCAGACCTACTGGCATAACTCTGCTCACTCAGCTTTGGACAGCCACATTCTTCTAGTCTATCTGAGTGATTACCCTTACCGCCAAGCCCCAGTAGTCTTTATTCTGCCCTATGGGCATGGTCACCGCAGTCCTTCAGCTTTGGGTAATGACCCCATCCTTTTGGGCCAGGTAAATGGCAGTCCCATGTTCTGGAACCATCTTGGTGGAGATCTGACTCTTCAAAACTGAGGAGGCAATTTTTCCACTCTTTGAAACAAAGGTAGTCATACTTGCCATGATCCTTCCAACAGTTCTACTGATGTCTGAAATATTCTGGGAACAGTGTCTTCCTTTTCTTGGTGGATAACAGATATTTGCAACCAAGTCACTCCATTGGCGTATTTTTGCTTGTAGAATTCCAGTAGGCATAACTGCCTACTTCATTTTGTACTGTCTCTATGCCTTTCAGTCTAAGCTGGAGGGATTTTCATTTCTGTGGTTAAGTAGATCCATCAGTCATAGGCTTAATATCTTTAACAAGAAACTGAGTAACCATGTCCTTGAAGAGAGTTCTAGGACAGATCTCCTTAGTTTGTACAACAGAATTTTTGCAATCTTTGTAACTGTTTCATTTCACATGTTGTTGTTATATACTGTCGAGTTGGCCCCGACTCATAGAGACCCCTCCTTGGGTTGCCAAGGCAGTATCACTATGGAAGTAGATTGCCCAACCTTCTTTCTACATAGTTAATTTTTAATGCCATCTCTTTCGTCCCAATCTATTGTAGACATCAAGGAGAAAACCATGCTGCCTCTTTAATACCTTGCTTAGAAATTTTAGCCAAATATCCACATTTATCACTTACAAGTTCTACCTTCTTCCAAACACTTGAACATATTCAGACAAGTTCTTGGGCACTGCATAAAAAACTATCACTTTCCCTTCATTCACATGTTCATAATTTTATTTTAAAGGAGCACATTTTGTGTCCACATTTCATGATGATAGAGCTTTCATAACAGCTATCATTCTTTCTTATCCATCATTAGAATTGCTGTTAATGTCCATAATTATGCCAACAGTCTCCTCAAGGCAAACTAGAGCACCTCAGAATTCCTCCATTGTCTACTCCTTACCTAACTCCAATACCATTTCCACATTTTAGGTATTTGTTAGAGAAGCACCCCACTCCTGGCATCAAATTCTCTCTTAGTTTCTAAGTTATACACATAAAGTATTATTAGAAAGAAGAAAGGAATGGAAAAAATGGAATAAAATGTATAAAATATATTTGGCCTTTTAAGTTTAAAAAACAATATGGCTGTCATTGCTATTGAATGGCCCATTTTCAACTAGTGAAGTAGAGAGGATATATTACTTGTTGTGTAAAAAGCCAAATCAGATTTATGTACCTGAAGCACACACAAAAGACCGTAATACCTACTGACATTGCTTAGTTAAGCAGAAAATAGATACATTGTAGGAGAGTTAGTAGTTAGTAGTCTACATTTTATTTTGTTCACTAGAGAGACAATGCTGTGAAAGAATATTGGTCTTATTTTGAAATTTTCCTTTAAGTTATTTTGAAATAATGTCAATAAATAAGAAACTCTAAATGCTTAAAAAAAAAAAAAAGGCCCACATATAACAGCAGATGTTGAAGAATGCAGAAAATGAAATAAGTTCAATTCACAGAATGGTAGAAAATATTTGAAAATCATATGTCTAATAAGGTTATGGTATCTGACATATATAACAAGTTCATTCAGCTCCACAACAAAAAGACAAAAACTTAATTTTTAAAAAAGGCAAACTACTTCAAATAGCTATTTCTCAAAGAACATACACAAATGGACAATAAACACGTGAAAATATACTAAGTAAGCATCATTAGTTATTATGCAAATCAAACCTATAATGAGATACTACTTCACACCCACTACAAGGGCTATAATAATTACAAACAACAGATAAAAACTAACAAGCATTGACTAAGATTTGGAGAAACTGAAATTCTCTTGTACTGCTGGTAGCAATGTAAAATGGTGCGGCAACTGTAGAAGACACTTTGGAAACAATTCCTGAAAAGTTAAATATAAAATTATCATAAAATCCAGCAATCCCATTCCTAGATATATACCTGAAAGAATTGGAAACAAATGTTCAAATAAAACTCATACATGAATGTTCATAGAAGCATTATTCACAATAGTCAAAAGGTAGAAACAAATATCTATCAGGAGATGAATAGATAAACAAATTGTGGTATATCCATACAATGGAATGTTATTCAGCCAAAAAAAGAATGAAGGAGTGATACATGCTACAACATGGATGAAGTTTAAAACATTATGCTAAATGAAAAAAAAAAAAAAAAAGCCAATCTCATAGCGACCCCTCCCTGGGTTTCCGAGGCAGTATCACTACGGAAGTAGATTGCCTAATCTTCATTCCAAGGAGTGGTGGGTGATGGGTTAGTAGTCAAATGCCTTAGGCACTACACCACCAGAGCTCCCAATCACTACATACTACATATTATATGATTCTATTCATATAAAATATTCAGAATATAGGTGAATCTACAGAAACAGAATGTTACTTAGAGCTGTAGAGGATGGAAGTTAGAAAGGTGATAGTAAAGTTTCTCTTTAGGATGATGAAATTGTCCTAAAATTTACTGTGGCATTAGTTGCACATATCTGTGAATATACTAAAAACTATTGAGTTGCACACTTTATGTGGGTGAATTGTGTGGTAAGTGAGTTATATCTCAATAAAACAGTTTTTGAAAAACCTATTAACATTTAACTTTTAAACAGTTAAATAGGCAGACATAAATAATCATTCATTAACAAAGCTATAGTTGTTATAAAGTTCAATCTTCTTATTAAATAAAAATAGTTTTATTAAGGATTCTAAAAAGAATAGTTGCCTATTGCTAATAAAAACTGAAAGCCAGTTTCTGTCTCAGGCATTATGGTTTCTAATGCTTTTGTCATTTAAAAATACAAATCCCAGGAAAGTTCTGCAGGATTCCCTCAAATCTTTTTTTTTTTTTTTTTTTAATCTTTTTTAGTTTTTTGGTATTCTTAAATGAAAGAAAATCTAGAATATGCTGTGTGAAATTAACGTGTCTGAGATGTGCCTTGTTCATAATTTGTCTTAATTTATCCCTTCAAAATTGATGACCATGGTAGAGAGGACAATGATGCTTCATAAAGTATCAGCAAGAGGTGACAGAAGCTGGCACCCAGAAAACTATAAAAATCACAAAAAGCCATTTTCTACCTCCAATTACCACTAATTATTCATTTGATCCATTGTTCAACTGAGTGCCCCCTGAGTGCTAGGGACACTTCTAGAAAGTGGTAGTACAGTGGTGAATAACACAGATTAAACTCCTGCCATGGATCTTATATTGCAATGGGGAGAGTTAGACTGTAAACAAATATCTAACTGAGCAAGAAAAATATGAAAGTGATATGTGCTGTCAGAGGATTAAAATGGGCTGGGGTGCTGGGGAAGAGTTCCTGTGTGGGTATTTTGACTGGGAAATTAGGGAATCTCTGAGATGTGGATGAAAGCTGTATGTTTTCAATAACAACTGAATGAAATGGCCATATGATCATTCTTTGCAGAAGGAGCAGCTGGTGAAATGTTCTAGAAAGAGAAGGAAGTGCTCAGGAAACATAAAAGTTGTCTTGCATGGCTGGAGGTCAGTGGGCAAGAAGAAAAGTGGTAAAAGGTGATGTTGGAAAGATGAGCAGGATTGATTTTATAGGGCTTTAAATCCATGGGGAAGATACCAAATTTTATTCTAAACGTTAGAATATGCAGCAGGGACATGAAAAACATTCATTCTGGTGTGTAGAGAATGGATTGTAGGAGAGCAGTAATGGAAATAGTTGAATTAGGAGGTGCAGCCCCCATTAGGGAATAGTGTTATGCTATATTGAACATTCAGAGTCACAAGACCACTAGAGAACACTCTCGATGCCTGTCTACCCAAAGATTGAAAAATAGCAGTCTAGCAGGGCAACCTCACAGGATCGCTTCTATGGAATTCTTGCATTAGTCCATATAGCAATCCAAAGGACTAAGTCTCACCCTCCTCCACCCATGTGAGAGCTCATGTGCAAGGAGGCAAGATCTGTTTCAGTGGGGACACCCTCTGTTGGCTTAGAGGTAAGCTAATGTTTTGGAACAAGTCCTTGGACACAGCTTCCTAGTTTGCTTGCAAGAGACATGTTAAGTTACAAGAGTCATTGCGCTCAGGGAAGCCTAATATTTATAGTCCATGTACATAGTTTTTCTCAGTAGAGGCGTATTTACCATTCAGGGCATTTTTTGCCATAAGCTTAGTAACCAGGCAAGTATTCCACCTTTATATAGTCTAAGGCTACAGAGCTGAAAAATTAAGTCCAAGTCAAATTTCTCCATAGGGGAAAAATGAAGGGCTTTTGTTTTGTTTTGTTTTTGTTTTTTAACTCTTTATCACATGGAGACTATTGCAGTGGTCCGGTGAAAGGTGATGGCTCTACCATCAGTACCTACTGAAGATGGAGAAAGGTGGACATTTTTGTAAATATTAAAAAACAAAAATATCTTTGTTGTAAATATATCTGTGGTAGTTGTATGTCAGCTTGGCTGGGCATGGTTTTGAGTGGCTTGGGGGCTGGATGTAGTTATGCCCCATGATGAGACTAGTAATCAACTCCGTGGTGGAATCTACTGGAGTAGGTGAGTAGGGATCCTTAGGTATGTGGTCTGCTTCCAGTATGTAAGAAGCAGTTTTGAGAAAGGTCTCTGGAGCTTTCTGGTACACTTGTATCCTGAATGTAGCCAAGTCTTCATTTAGCAGCTTGCCGCATTTCCTGCAGATCTTTGGATTGTCTCTGGACTTGAATTAGTGGCCTGCCATGTTGTTTGGTAATGTTGGGACTGTTCCATTTTATTTTCAACCTTGAGCTTGTTAGCCTCAGCACCCAGCAGGTGCCTGAGTGAAGAGACACCTCTAGCTCCAGTGGGCTGGGATCAAGAGGTAGAGCTGAAGCCCCAAGTCAAGGGGCTTTCACCCAGCCCCTAGAGCTGGCACTTTGAACTTGAACTTCTAATGTAAGGGAGTAAACTCCTGTTTGCTCAAGCCATACATTTGTGGTTATTTCATTTTTTTGAGAGAACAAATACAATATCTATCATACAACTTTGCCAATTAAACGCTTTACAGGCATACAACTTATGACAGCAATTACAGTAAGCAGCTGTGCAACCCTACCATTGATGTGATTTTTCCATCACTGTTAACCCCCCTTTTCCTCCTCACTCCTGACCCTGGTAACCACTAAAAAACTTTGGTCTCTATATGTTTTTCCTTTCTTGTTCTTTTATATAAGTGAAATCACACAATATTTGTCCTCTTGTGATTAACTTATTTTGATCAGCATCATGTCTTCAAGCTCCATCCTTCCTGTAGTATGTATTAAGACTTCATTTCTCCTACCAGCTGAGGAGTATTCCATTGTGTCTGTCTATATACCACATTTTGTTTATCCACTCATCTGTTGATGGGCATTTAGGTTGTTTCTACCTTTTGACCATTGTGAAAAGTGCTGCATTCAACAATTGGTTTACGAGTCTCTTTTTAAGTCTTTGCTTTCAAGTGTTTTGGTTATACACATAGGAGTGAAATTTTTGGGTCATATGGTAGTTCTACTTGTAGTTATTTGGGGAATAGCCACACTGCTTTTTACAGCAGCTGTACCATTTTACATTCCCACCAGCAATGGATAAGTCTTTCAATTTCCCTATGTCCTCACCAACATTTTGTTTTAACTTTTTTTTTTTTTTTTTTTTTTTTTAGCTATCCTAGTGGGAATGCAATGGTATCTCATTGTGGTTTTATTTTCGTCTCTCTGATGGCTGATTATGCTGAGCATCTTTTTGTATGTTTAGTGGCCATTGGAATATCCTCTTTGGTGAAATATCTATTCAAGTTCCTTGCCCTTTTTGTTGTCAAAGTTTTATAGATGTGTTTTGGTTATTATATTCTTGTCAGATATGTGGTTTCTGAAGTTATTCTACCAGTCAGTAGCTTGTCTTTTCACATTTTAGTAAAGTCTTTTGGTGAACAAAGTTTTTAATTTTATGAGGTCCCATTTATTTATTTTGTCTTCTGTTGTTTGTGCTTTTGTTTTTGTATTAGATAATCCATTGTTGAAAGCTAGGACAGACAGTGTTTTCCCTGCTTGTTCTTCTAAGTATTTTATGGTTTTAGTTCGCACATTTAGGTCCTTGATCCATTTTGAATTTATTTTTGTTTCCAGTGTGAGGCAAGATCCTGTGTAATTTTTCTGCATGTGGAAATCCAGTTTTCCCAGCACCATTTATTGAAGAGACTATTCTTTCCCTATCAAATGGACTAAGCACCCTTGTGAAAAATCAGTTGGCCATAGATGTGTGGGTATATTTCTAGACTCTCAATTATTTTCTAATGGTTTATGTGTCTGTTATACCTACCAGTACCAAGCTGTTTTGATTACTGTATCTGTTTAACATGATTTAAGATCAGGAAGTGAGTCCTCTTTCTTTGTTCTCTTTCAGCATTGTTTTAGCTATTTAGGATCCCTTACCTTTCCTTATAAAGCTGAAGATTGGTTTTTCTATTGTCTAAAGAGGCTGCTGGAATTTTTATTGTGATTGCATTGAATCTACACGTTGCTTTGGGGAGTATTGACATCTTAACAATATTGTCTTCCAATCAATAAACATGGAACATCTTTCCATTTATTTAAGTCTTTATTAATCTCTTTCAGCAGTGTTTTATAGTTTCATTGTGTAAGTCTTTCACATACTTGGTTAGATTTATTCTCTTGGATGCTATTGTAAATTGAAAATTTCCCTTTCAGTTTTCTTACGGCTGGTGTATAGACACCCTCCTGCTTTTTTTGTTGACTTTGTACCCTGCAACTTTACTGAATTCCTATATTAGATCTAGAATTTTTCCAGTGGATTCTTTGGGGCTTTACTATATATAGGATCATATCATCTGTGCGTAGAGATAATTTTACTTCTTTTTTCAATCTGGATACCTTTTATTTTTCATTTTCTTGCTTACTGCTCTGTTTAGGACTTCTAATACAATATTTAATAGAGGTGGTGAGAGCAGGCATCCTTGTCTTGTTCCCAATTTCAAGGGGAAAGCTCTCAATATTTTTTCAATAAGTATAATGTTGACTGTTGGCTTTTCATATATGTCCTGAATCATAGTGAGGAATTTCCCCTCTATTCCAATCTTCTTTAAGGTTTTCATTAAGAAAGGGTGTTGGATTTTATCAAATGCTTTTTCTGCATCCATAGAGATTATCATGTGGTTCTTTTCCTTTGTTCTTTTGATGTATGGTATATTATGTTTATTGTTTTTCTAATGTTGAACTATCCCTGAATTCCTAGAATTAATATCACTTTGTCATGGTATAGGATTCTTTTAATATGCTGTTTGAGTCTGTTTGCTAATACATTGCTGAGGATTTTTATATCTATATTCATATATTGGCCTGTAATTTTCTTTTTTTTGTGGTGTCTGTCTGGTTTGGGTATTAGGGTTATGTTTGCTTCATAGAATGAATTAGGGAATATTCCTCCATTCTGTGTCTTTTGGAAGAGTTTAAACAGTATTGGTGTCAATTATTCTCTAAATGTTTTGTAAAATTCTCTAGTGAAGCCATCTGGCCCAGGGCTTTTTGTTGTTTTGGGGAAGTTTTTGATCACTGTTCTGATCTCTTCACTTGTTATAGGTCTGTTGAGACTTTTATGCTGTTTTGAGTCAGTTTGGATAGGTTGCATACTTCTAAGAATTTGTCCATTTCATTTAGGTTATCCAGTTGGTTGCCATTCAGCTTCTCATAGTATTCTAATTGTCTTCATTTCCCTCAGGTCAGTTGTAATGTTGCCTATTATGTTTATTTTGGTTATTTGCATCTTTTCTCTACTTTGTCAGTGCAGGTAGAAGTTTGTCAATTTTGTTGATCTTTTCAAAGAATCAGCTTCTGGTTTTATTAGTTTGATTGTTTTTCTCTCTTTGATTTATTTATTTCTGCTCTGGCCTTTCTTCTTTCCTTTCTTCTGGTAGGCCTAGGTATGGTTTGCTCTTCTCTTTCTAGTTCCTGGATTTGTCAACAGACATTAATTTGACATCTTTTTCTTATATAGGCATTTATCACCCTGTGGTGGTGAAGATTGTGTGTCAACTTGGCTGGGCCTGGTTGAGTGGCTGGGAAGCTGAATATAGTTATTCCCCATGGTGTAATTGGTAATTAACTTCATGGTGCAATCTATTGGAACAGCTGAGTAGCTGCTTTGGGTATGTGGGCTGCTTCCCATATTATAAGAAACAGCTTTGAGAATGGTCTCTAGCTTATGGCATGCTTGAACCCCACATGTAGCTGTGTCATTTTTCAGCAGCTTGCCATTTTCTGCCAACCCTGGGACTTTCAATGAACTTGAATTAATGGCCTGCCATGTGGTTTGGTAACATCAGGACTGTGCCATTTTACTTGTTGACTTTGGGCTTGTTAGCCTCAGCAGCCAGTAGCTGCCTTAGTAAAGAGATGCCTCTAGCTTCAGTGGGCCAGGAGCCAGAAGCAGAGCTGAAGCCCAAGGTCGAGGGGCTTTCACACAGCCCCTAGAGCCTGGCACTTTGAACTTGGACTTAAAGCCTCCAAACTGTAAGAGAATAAGCTCCTGTTTGTTTAAGCTATCTCATTTGTGGTATATTCTTGTCAGAACAGCACTAGGTAACCAGAACACACCTGTTTGAGGAATAGATGTTACCATAACTAAGCCCTAAGTAATTACTTGCTCAAGCTCACAAAATTAGGTGATGGTAGACTCTTTGGCTCTCAGGCCCTCATCTTTCTCATTATATGAACTTGTTTTAAGAGAGGTTTTGTGGAAATTCTGGATGTTAATGTATTTCATACAAAACTAAGCTGTGGTCAAACAAGTTTGGAATTACTGATTTAAATATAATTACTTTTTTATAATTCTCAGAATGTTTTCTTTTTGAACAAAGACTTCTCAGTGCCTTTGTTACATAACCTTTAATATGCATGCAATTGGGGTTACACCCTTTAAGGAATGGACATGCAGCATTTCCTTCCCACATTTATTTGACCGTATTTGAAGAAGCATCTTGTAGAATTATTTCTCTGTGAGATACTTCTTGAAAACATTGTACTGTATCTCATGTTCTAATCATGAATAGAATAAACAATTGACCCAAAGAAAAGCAGAACTCAATGATGGAAGCACAAAAATTTAAATAAGAACAACAAAAAAGATTGATTTATTTTAAACCTGTATTAATTAAAAGCAGAATTCTGTAAGTAGTTTAAGTGGGCTCTGAAGGTGGTTTTTATATAAAAGAATATACGTGTAAAACATGTATGTCATATAGAGAGGCCTTGGGTGATGCAAATGGTCAATGTGCTCAGCTGCTAAGCCAAAGGTTGGAGGTTCACGTGCACCCAGGAGCACCTTAGAAGAAAGGCTTGGTGATCTGCCTCTGAAGAATCAGCCACCGAGAACCCTAAGGAGCACAAAACTGGAAACTGTTTATCTTTTGTCTTATGTAAAGGGAAAAAAAAGTTTGATGTTTACACCTACAGAAATTATGTTGAAGTAATATACTGAAAGCACATTACAAGTATAGAACAGAAGAATAACAATTATGATAACTATCCTTGGACATGCATAATATTACACAGAAAATAATTTTTTTGTATCTCCAATCATTTTTTGATATATTTCTTAAAATTCACTTTCACATTTCAAAGCAAAAAATGAGACTAGTATAGGAGGTGTTTGGAATCACATTTCACATTTTAGCTAATAATCCTGAGAAAGATACTGGGCTTACTATTTAATAGATGATCTGCTAGTCTTCATCTAATCATTATCTTGAGTTTCTGGTTCATTCATTGAGAACACAGACCAGGTAGTTGATAAATCATAAAATCTAGGAGCTAGTAAGGGAACTAGTTAATAGGGCTTCATTTTACCATCTCCTCATTAGACCAACTTCGAGAAAGAATAGCTGGCAGCTCTTCTAGGAAAGCTGTAAGACTTTGTGGGTAGCTTGCTTAGATCCTGTTGTGGTAAATGCTGCTAAAATCATTTTAGAAATAATTTAGTGCATCGTATTTCATATTGGTTTAGAGTACCATTTCCTAGCAACTCTATTTTCCTGAGGGAATTATTTCAATAAACACATATTAAACACCTACTGTGTTCAAAGACTACATACAGTCTTCAGTATGGATTACACCTCACCATAAAGAAAACAAAAATCTTCACAATTGGACCAATAAGCAACATCATGATAAACAGAGAAAATATTGAAGTTGTCAGGAATTTCATTTTACCATCAATGCTCATTGAAACAGAAGACAAGAAATCAAACAATGTGCTGGATTGAGCAGGAGCCCTGGCAGTGCAGTGGTTAAAGTGCTTAGGTACGTTTAGTTTAGAAGTTTGAACCCACCAGCTCTTCCATGGCAGAAAGATGAGGCAATCTACTTCTGTAAAGATTTATAGCCTTGGAATCCCTATGAGGCACTTCTACTCTGTCTTATAAGGTTGCGTTGAGTTGGAGTTAGTGCCACAGCAGTGAGTTTGTTAGCATTGCATTGGACAAATCTGTTGGACAGTACCTCTTTAAAGCATTAGAAAAGCAAAGATGTCACCTGGAAAACTAAGATGAGCCTGACTCAAGCCCTTGTGCAAAGAGACAGGGAGGTGGCATCTTCTGACCTCCTCTAACTACACAAGAGGAGGACAGAATTACTATCAGCAGCCAAAGGCCTATTCTTATGAGGTCAGACATGCTGCCACCCTCCAGCCCTTTTACTAACCTCCACACCAACCGTTCTTCCCACAGCACCCATTACTTCTCTGCTGGGTTTGATAATTCACTGCAGTGGCCACACAGAACTCACAGACTATGGGGTTTATTAGGGAAGCAACAGGCTACAATTCAAGTTCAGGAACACGCTCAGTCTCAGTAGCACATCTCTTTCTCAGCAGTGAGTGTCTCTTGCATCTATCTCTCTCAGTGGCACATCTCTTTCAGCAGTGAGAGACTCCTTCTGCCTCTCTGAGGGCTCCTTTTGAGCCTGGCAGAGTAGCCAAAACCAACCAATCCCAACATCAGGGTTGCTCCTTCATATGCTTAAGTTTCTACATTTCTTAGTGAATCGGAGGGTCCCACAACTCAATCCTTGGATGTCTTCTCTATCTAGACTCTCTCACTTTGTGATATCATCTAAGCCCATTGGAATCTTGATCATCTTTCTGATAACTCAGAGACTTTTATCTCTAGGCCAGATTCCCCTTACTCATACATCTAACTACCTACTTGATATCTAATAAAAATTTCAAACTTAGTCAGTACAGTAATGAACTCCAGATATTATCCCTGGACCCTGAACCTCTTAATGTCTTCCTCCATCTCAGTGAATGGCAAGGTCGGTTGCTAAAGCCAAACAATATCAGAAATATCCTTATTTCCCTTCTCTTACACTCCATGTTCTATCTCTCAGAAAATACCGTGAGCTTTATTTGAAAAGTTGATACAGAAGTCTACTTGACTTTGACCTATAAGATCTAGCTTTTGGCACCTCTCTGACCCCATCTTCTGCTGCTGCTTTTTTCCCTTCTTTTTCCTATTTCAGCCACAGTCTTCCTTGTAGTAGTTCCCCGAACATTGCTGTTTTTACCCTTGCTGTTCATTTTGCTTGTAAAACTCTTTTTGTTTCTTTTTTTGAGGCAGGAAATGACTTTTCTTTTTTTTTTAAGGGATAACATTTTTTTTTTTTTTTTAAATTGTGATTTGGGTGAAGATTTACAGAGCAAATTCACTTTCCATACAGCAGTTCACATACTTTGTCTCATGACATTGAGCACAGTTTACCAGCAACAGCTCCCATCCCACTTCCTCCCCATAGTTACCTCTTCCCAGTGTCCATCCCTCCATACCCTCCTGCCCCCTGAGCTGTCTCCCTGTCCATAAGCAGCCCTTCTTTCTCCCATGATTGTTCTCTCCAAGGAGTATATCTACCTCAGGTAAATGTTCAACTCATATGCCTGTCTTTTGTTTGGCTGGAAACCACAGGTGTGGGTTCAATTCCAGACCTGA
>NW_006921873.1:4335243-4340085 GCF_000298275.1 Orycteropus afer afer
TGTATAGTAGGTTTTGAGATCTGGCAGTGTGAGACCTCCTACTTTGTTTTTCTTCTTCAATAGTGCTTTGCTTATCCGAGGTCTCTTTCCTTTCCTGGAATACTCTTTTCCTTGCTCTCCACATGGCTAATTTCCTCAGGTCTTTACTCAAACATCTTCTTGGTGAGGGGTTCCCAGACAGCCCTGTCTAAAATGGCAACCTCCAGACTCCAACCCTTGTTGACATTTCCTCATCTCTACCACTCTTTTAATCTCCTTAGCACTATCTCACATCCCATACATTTTATTTGTTTTGTTTGTTGTGAATATCCTTCCTCAGAAGTTCCATGAGGGTAGGAATGAAGAGATGACTACTTTTTTCACTGCTTGACTCTGCTATGTGTTTAACATTTCTTGAGTAAATAATTTCTAAGTGAACATTGAAGAACTGAATAGAGTCTTTCTCCAGTTTATCTTCAAAGACATCATTGATGACCTTCATGGCAATAATTTTAGAGGGAATAGTAACAGCAACAGTACAGACTTAAGTAGTTTTATTTTAAAGTGGAGATAACAAAAGATGATGTATTTTGAAGAATAGAAAAGAGAACAGTAAGTAGAAGAATTGTTGTTGAAAGAGAGAGTCTGGGTTTTTGTTTGTTTGAGACAATGAAAGAACCAGGATAAAGGAAAGCCAGATGAAATGGTAAGATGGGGGATGAACACTGAAGTCATTTTCCTGATGAGGCAGAAATGGGTAAGATTCTGGATCATGGAGGCAGTAGGCCTGGATTGAAGGAGCAACACCAGGCCCAGATCCAAAAGTGTTATGTGACCAGACATTCTCACAGGGCCCATAATCAGAAAAGCCAATGTTCTACTGTTGCCCTCTTTAAATTTTTCATAATTTTTAAACAAGAGTTGTCACATGGTTTTTTTTTTTTTGCATTGGGCCAACACATTATGTTGCCATTCCTAAGGGGCGTTCCTATCTGATGGCCCAGACTTATTTATTTATTTTTTCCCCTGCATGAAGTAGAAAGTAAGATCATCCCTAAGAGCAAAAAGGGCAGGAAATTTGGGAAAAGTGGAGATAGTGTGACTCAGCACACGAACATGTTTAAGGGCATGGAGTATGGTGTCAGTTAGCCAGGGTCCAGTGGCTCTGTCACCTACTAGCTCTGTGGCTATGGGTAAGTCACTTAACCTGTTTGGTCTTAGGTTTATTCATCTGTAAATGGAGATTGTAATAATGCCCTAATCCTAATGCTAAAAGACTTCCTGACACATATTAATCTATAAAAATATGTTTGATGCTATTATTCTAAGGAATAGGAGAAAAGGGTGGTTAGGAAACCATAGATTCCTAAACCTACACAGTATCTCTCTTATTTCTGTAGTTTTTACATCTGCATCAAGGGGAAAATGTGCCTTAGTCAAGTAGAAAGTGACCAGGATGGATAAAGGAAAAAAAAAAAAAAAAACTGTTTTATTCCAATATATGCAAACTATACTTCAAAGCATTCTATATATGAATGAAAAAATAATTTTTCTTTCAGATGTAAAAAAGAAAGATGAAGAAACGACACAAGTCCAAGTGAACAACCCTCCAAATGAAGAGAAATGAAGACTCACAACTTATCAAAAATGCTGAATTGATGCACATTGAAAGACAGTGGTTCTGTTTTCCTGAGATGTTTGATTGGGCAATAACTGTGGTAACATTGCAGTCCTAAGCAACATGTGTGTATTTGATAATTTTGTTGTGATCTGACTGACTTGGATTGCAACCATGTGCAATGTAAGCTGTTAAAAAGGCAAGTTACTCCCAAATTGAACCTAAGGAAAAGGTAAAGAAAGTATGATTGCTTAAATACATATCATTGTCTACAAACTCAACAAAATCCACTGCTCTCTTTAAAATTTATTTAGCCAGATGTATTTTTAATTCCTTTTTATGATAATGGTTGAAGCATTTCTTGGGAAATAATAAACGAACACTGTTAATTTAAAACTTTATATAATTTGTAGTAAAGTGGGTTTTTTTGTTGCAAAGGAATAGAGCAGTCAAAAATCACATGGATAGTGTGTGTGTGTGTGTGTGTGTAACCAAAAATGTACCAAATTTATTTTTCCAAATCCTAAGTTTGAAAAGTTGTGAAACTTTGGCAACATAAACATCTCTAGGCTTTTTTTGTGTGATATTTTTTGCTTCTAGTCTGTATGAATACTGTGATTTTTTCATGTGAATCCTTAAAATGCAAAATCTGTGATAAATTGTTTATATGAAATATGCCTATTAAATGAATTTCATTATCTTAACTTTGCTGTATGTATGTTTTACTTTTTTCTTATTTTTGGAATTTTTGCTTACATCTGAAAAAAATATATAGATGTTAATTTTTGTATTTTTCCTAAGATATAGGCACCTAAGTATTTAGTAAATGATGTAGGTGGAAAAACCCCACTACTCTCGAATAGGATATAACTCATAGCTACCCTTTCTTGTGTTTCCAAGGCAGTATCACTATGGAAGTAGATTGCCCAGTCTTCCTTCTGAGGAGTGGCTGGTGGGTTTGAACCACCAGCCTTCTGGTTAGCAGTCAGATGCCTCAGGCACTAAGCCACTAGAGCTCCTAAATAATTTCCTCAGGAATACAGATGCTAATTTTTGTATTTTTCCTAAGGTATAGGTCCTTAAATATTTAGTAAATGATGTAGGTAGAAATGGCAAAATGCTTGCCATTTATATATACACACACACACAACCTGGAGTTAGAAAACCAAAAAGGAAGAACATGCTTGGCATTTTTCAAACTGAAAGAACTGAGGAAAAAAATTAAACCTCGAGTTGCAATATTGAAAGATTCTATGGGCAAAATATTGAATGATGCAGGAAGCATCAAAAGAAGATGGAAGGGAATACACAGAGTCATTGTACCAAAAAGACCTGGTCAATCTTCATCCTTTTCAGGAGATGGCATATGATCAAGAACCAATGGTACTGAAGGAAGAAGTCGAAGCTACACTGAAGGAATTGGTGATGAGCAAGGCTCCAGGAATTGATGGAATACCCATTGAGATATTTCAGCAAATGGATGCCATACTGGAAGCACTCACTTGTCTATGCCAAGAGATTTGGAAGACAGCTACCTGGACAACTGACTGGAAGAGATCCATATTTGTACCCATTCCAAAGAAAGGTGACCTACAAAATGTGGAAATTATCAAACAATATTATTAATATTGCATGAAAGTAAGATCTTACTGAAGATAATTCAAAAATGGTTGAGGCAGTATATTGACAGAGAACCTCCAGAAATGCAATCTAGATTCAGAAGAGGGTGGAGAACGAGGGATATCATTGCTGATGTCAGATAGATCTTGGCTCAAAGCAAAGAATATTAGAAAGATGTATACTTGTGTTTTATTGACTATACAAAAGCATTTGATTGTGTGGATCATTACAAATTATGGGTAACATTGAGAAGAATGGGAATTCTAGAACACTTAATTGTACTCATGAAGAAACTATATATAGACCAGGAGGCTGTCGTTAGGAGAGAACAAGGGGACACTGCATGGTTTAAAATCAAGAAAGGAGTGCATCAGAGTTGTATCCTTTCACCATACTTACCAATCTGTATGCTGAGCAAATAATCCGAGAAGCTGGACAATATAAAGAAGAATATGGCATCAAGATTGGAGGAAGTATCATTCACAACCTTCGATATACTGACGCCACAACTTTGCTTGCTGAAAGTGAGGATGACTTGAAGCACTTACTGATGAATATGGCAGAATACAGTCTGCAGTATGGGTTACATCTCAATATAAAGAAAACAAAAATCCTCACAACTGGACCTATGGACAACATCACGATAAATGGAGAAAAGATTGAAGTTGTCAAAGACTTCATATTGCTTGGTTCTACAATCAACACCAATGGAAGCAGCAGTCAGGACATCAGATGACACTGGGCAAATCAGCTGCAAAGGATCTGCTTCAAGTGCTGAAGAGCAAAGATGTCTCCTTGAAGACTAAGGTGCGCCTGACACAAGCCATGGTGTTTTTAATTGCCTTATATGCATGTGAGAGCTGGTCAGTGAAAAAGGAAGACTGAAAAAAGTTGATGCTTTTGAGTTGTGCTGGAGAAGAATGCTGAAAGTGCCATGGACTGCTAAAAGAACTAACAAATCTGTCCTGGAGAAAGTGCAACCAGAAGGCTCCTTGGAAGACTTCATCTCACCTACTTTGGTCATGTTGTCAGAAGGGACCATTCCCTAGAGAAGGATGTCATGCTTGGTAAGGTGGAGGGTCGACGAAGGAGGGGAAGGTCCTCAATGAGATGGAGTGACACAGTGGCTTCAGCGATGGGCTCAAGTATGGCAGGGATCGTGGAGCTCGCATGGGACTGGGCAGTGTTGCAGTGTTTTGTCCTGCTGTGCATAGGGTTGCTATGAGTCAGAGATGACTTGATGGCACCTAACAACAACAACAATATATATTTATATATGGAGGTATATATATGTGTGTGTGTGTATGTGTGTGTGTATATATATATATATGAGCTCTGGTAGCATAGTGGCTAAGGCACTTGAATGCTAACCAGAAGACTGGCTGTTCAAACCCACCAGCCACTCCTCGGAAGGAAGATGTGCAATCTACTTCCATAGTGATACTGCCTTGGAAACCCAAGGAGGGGTCGCTATGAGTCGAATCTGACTTGATGGCACATAACAACAACAAATATACACATACACACATACACATACATACATACATACACACAGCTCTGGGAGCTCTGGTGGTGTATTGCCTAAGGCATTTGACTGCTAACCAGAAGTCTGGCAGTTCAAACCC
>NW_006921873.1:4340968-4363485 GCF_000298275.1 Orycteropus afer afer
AAAGATGAGGCAGTCTGCTTCTGTAAAGATTTACAACCTTAGAAACCTTATGGGGAAGGTCTGCTCTATCTTATAGGGTCATTATGAGTTGGAATCTACTTGATGGCAGTTAGTTTTGTTTGGTTTTATCATCATCATCTTTTTTCTTCTAGATGCTCTTGCACCATTCTCTGGTAGTGGATGTGGTGGGCAGAGAATTTATTCAGATGACTACCTTCTGCCTTTTTCTGCTCCTATATACAATTTCTCAGTGCTTGGTAAGGGGAGAAGACACTATGGTGGAAATTGGCAATTCATGGTTATTACATTAATGCAATTCAGTCATGCTAATAAGTACTTGACAGGTGATAAATATTGCATGTTAATAGTGAATCACTTCACTAGTGTTATTTTCACAGTTATGCAACAAAACTGAATTTAGTCACTATTTAAATGAATAATTCCATGAAAATATAACAAGTAACAATTGTCTGAAGCCATGGTATTATATGGTAGTATTCTCTCATTTAGAAGGCCAGAAATGAGGCCATGTCCCTCCTCAATATTACCAGTAATGACATATGTTCTGAATTATGTATATCCTGAATTAATTATTCATCACAGTGCACACACAAATGACCCATTATATACATACTTACAAAAATTTTAGATGACACAGGTATCAAGTTAGTTGACTATGTGCCAACAAAATGATTTTTTTCTTTTTTTTCTGAGAAGGAATATCCAGACAAAGGAACATGAGAGGTCAGTAGTAGGTGGACAAAATTGAATTCACCTACCAACTTTTAAAAAAATCAAACAATATAGGGGAAACCTATGGTATTTTGTCATAACAAGTAGACAATTCCAACAAAGCTCCCTAGTTGGCGTTTATTAAAAAAAAAAAAATCTCCACATCCAATTTTGCAATTGTCTTCGTATAAGCCACTTACTTAAATCAATAGCTGTAACATCTTCATTAATACTGTCAGAAAACCAGAACAAAAGGGACAATACAACTAACTGTAAAGCATCTACCTGGAAACTTGACTCTGCCAAAGGAAGACAAAGGAGAACCAAATGATACCATTCCTTGTCATGTTCCTATAGATACAGTTTAGAGATCTGAGCTGGAAGGTTTTGAACATTCTTTGGCTATGAGTGACTGTAGATCACTCCTGATGATAGAGACAACCAACTTGCAAAAGAAAGTGGTGCACTGTTATGGATCCAATGTTGCCCCAGTAAAATATGTGTTGTAAATCCTACCCTTTATACCTGTAAACCTAATCCCAGTCGGGAATAGGGTTATCTCTGGGCAATCTACTTCTGCAGTAATATTGCCTTGGAAACCCAAGGAGGAGATTGCTATGAGTCAGAGCTGGCAGTGAGTTTGGTTTGGTTTGGTTTGGCCTGTTATGTTAATAAAGTTATAATCAATGTGTTGTGGTGTTGTTATGTGCCGTTGAATCGGATCCGACTCATAGCGACCCCTCCTTGGGTTTCCGAGGCAGTATCACTATGGAAGTAGATTGCCCAACCTTCCTTCCGGGGAGTGGCTGCTGGGTTTGAATCACAGGCCTTCTGGTTAGCAGTCAAGTGCCTTAGGCACTATGCTACCAGAGCTCCTATAGGTTTTGTTTTAGCACTTTTGAGATATAAAAAGAACAGAGTAGACACAGAAGCAAATGAGTACAAATGGGTAAAGATACATGCCACATGGAGATTCCCACAGGACCAAGTAATAGCTGGGGTTACAGAAACTGAGAAAAGTATACAAGTCCATTCCCCCAGAGTCCACAGAGAGAAAGCCTTCCCCTACAGCCAGTGTCCTGAAGTCAGAGTTCTAGCTTCCTGAACTGTGAGAAGGGAAGGCAAACAAATTTAAATCACTCATTTGTAGTATTTCTGTTATAGTAGCACTAAGAAAGTAATGTGCATTAACTTCAGTTTTGCTAGTTTGGGCAGTTAGGCACCTTATGCAGATGATGGTGGAGAGAGAACAGGAGTAAGAGGAAGAGAGAGAGAGAGAGAACAAACTGAAGATGCTACTGAAGAAACCTGGGCCCTTGCCCCATCTGTGGCATCTGAATCTGCGATGGTAGCTCTGACACTTCGGTTCATGAGCTTGGTTATGTTACTCTCTGCTCTTCAGTTTCCTTCATGTGTGAAATGTGGATTAATACGAGGGCCAAATGAGTGATTACTGGTACATTCCTAAGGACAGCAAAAGCTGTTCATATTATTAATAATTACCAGAGCATAAAGGGTAGTAGAGGCTTTAAGGTGAATATCTTAGACCTACCGCTTCTTTTTGTATGTTGTTTGCTGAAGCAGATTTTCTTCCAATTCCTCAACTCTCTTTTCTTTCCATTAATAGCAGCTCTTTAGGTAAAACTAGGACTAATTTACCAGAATACATTTCTTCTTTTATTTTTAGAGCTATTGAGGACAACTCTTAGCATATCAAAAATCTGCAGCTATTTAAAAATGGAGGCATGGGCACAAACAAAGGGCTGGAGCGATATTGTTAACTTGTTAAAATCCTAGAACGCTTGGAACACACCAGCCAATCTGCTGGAGAAAGATGAGGCAATCTGCCTCTGTAAAGACTTAGAGCCTTGAAACCCTTGTAGGGAAGTTCTACTCTGCCCATAAAGTTGCTATGAGTCAGAACTGACTTGGTGGCAATAGGTTTGGGTTTTGGTTTGGTGATGGAGGAGGAAGAAAACATAAGCCGTAGTGAGGCATTGATCTTACCATGACCAACTTTCTTTATTTGTTGTTGTTCATTCACTTATATTTATCTTATTCCAGACAACATTTCATATGGTTAGCACAATTATCATTTAATTTGCCATTACCTTGCAGGACCCTGGTGAGGAGCCTGTGGTTCTTTTCGGGCTGAGGTGGTAGCACCTGAAAGGGGGGCGATGGGGACTCAGGCTGAACTGAAATGACGAGAAACATTTCACGTGTAGCCTGGAGCCAGCTAAGATTATGACAAGGGCACACTGACATCCTGTGGGAAATGAGAGAGAAAAAAGTCCGGCATGAGCTAATGGAAGGACCTCAGGAACCATTCTTTACAGAGAAAAAAAAGGATTAAAAGTCTTGTTCCACCTTAGCATCTTTAGCATTGAGTTTGGAAACTTTATAAAGGTTGTTAGGGTGCTTTAGACACACTAGAAATTCAAATATTCCTGTTTTATTATCAATTTTTCACTTGAAATCAATTTCCATTACAGGCAGGGATTTGTTTTTTAAAATCTTTCCTTGTGTAGATGTTAGAAAGTTGTTAAGAACAACGGAAGAAAAAGCATGAGGTTAACAGTCCAGAAATGTGAGTGTGGTTCCAGGATTTTGGCCTAAATTGCCTGTATAACTAGGGGAAAATAAATAAACAAATAAACCCTCTGCCGTCACATTGATTCAGACACCCTGTAGGACAGAGTAGAACGGACCCATAGGGTTTCCAAAGCTGTAAGTCTTTACAGAGGCAGACTGCCTCATCTTCCTCCAGCAGAGCAGATAGTGGATCCAAACCACTGACCTTTTGGTTAGTAGATGAATGGTTTAAGCACTATGCCACCAGCACTCCCCCCTTACCCCCCCTCCCCCAATAAATTGTGTGCTGCTGGGTAAATACTTTTCCCTGGCCCAGGCTTCAATTCTCATTTGCAAAAATTACTTAAAATCGACACTAGGTGGTGCTCCCACCACATTTCTTACTGCTCCCACAAAAGTCAAAATTTAATGGGTTTACTTTTTTTTTTAAACCAGTTCTATTATATGTTTTGGTGAAGAGTATTGCAAAAATAAAACAAAACAACAAATCAACAAAACAACGGAAATTCCTGCAGCATTTAAAACATTTTACCCAGAGGCTGTTTGGAAAGGAGATTATAATAGAAAGTAGGCTAATCTGCTCTTGATTTTTGTGATACCCTATGGAAGGCAGGTTGGGCAATCTACTTCCCAACATGAAAAAGATACCACCTTGGAAACCTAGCAAGGGGTGGAATCTGACTCCATGGCAGTGAGTTTCTGTTGTTGTTGTTCTTATGTTCTTATGTTCTTATGTAAGAAGTTCAGATGGCCTAGTAGAGAGCTCTGGTAGCGTAGTGCCTAATGCACTTGACTGCTAATCAGAAGGCTGGTGGTTCAAACCCACCAGCCACTCCTCGGAAGGAAGATGGGGCAATCTACTTCCGTAGTGATACTGCCTCGGAAACCCAAGGAGGGGTCACTATGAATCGGTCTGACTCGATGGCACATAACAACAACAAGTAGTACCTAAGGCATTTGACTGCCAACCAGAAAGTTGGTGGATCAAACCCACCAGATGCTCTTCTGAAGATTCACTGCCTCGGAAACACAATGAGGGTCACTGTGGAATCAACTTCATGGCAGTGGGTTTTGTTTTTTTTCCTTACTTACCTGAAGAGGGTGCTCTAATACATCTTCAAAATATACTTCTTGGGACTACAAAGCCTACAATCCTGAACCCCTCCCCACACACACCCCGCACATACTTGAACAAAGAGTTCCTTTTTCTATATAATAGTCAACTGTTTTTTTTTTTTAAGATAGTTATGCACAGAAGTTTTATTCATTAAAATCAAATAACAAACCCTTCAGAATTCTCTACAATCTTTGATTCAAAATAGAACTTTGATGTTTTTAAGTTAAAAGCGCTATTTTCAATTGTGGCTTTTATGACTTTGAAAAGCCCCTGGTAATTTGAGGCCAAGTGTGTATGTGAATATGTGGCTTTAATTCTTGATTTAATTTATAACATCTATCACTTAATAATTTCTTCCTCCACTTAGAGGAAAGAAGAATCTCATGAAAACAGAACAGAGGTCAACTAAGTAACCATCCCTGGTCTTCCAAAGGCAGAAACTATAACAGGAAAACCTTTTCCCACAAATCCAGCTGGAGGTTCTGTGGGAAAGTTGTGTGAACAAAGGGGACATTTGCAAGGCCCGTGTTGGGATAGGGTTAGAGCCCCTGAGCACAGTTTCTTGGTATCTCTGGAGTGCTTTCACTGAAGATAGTCTATATGTAGTGGAGGACACAAGTGAGTGTGTACTAAAGGGAAGGAACTGATTATAGTAACAGCCATGAAGGAGCCCTTGTGACAAAGTTGTTAAGCAATTCAGCTGCTAATGGAAAGTTTGGTGTTTGGAACCCAGTGACATCATGAGGTCTGCATTCCCTGACACTGTCAGAAGGGATGATACCAAAACGACCCTAGGGTCCAAAGTGGCAGTGGAGGGGGAGGTGCAATGCCACAGGGGAAAGTGCGGGCAGGTGGGCCATGGCACCTGCCTTTGGGCAGAGAGAAGGGTCTCCACTTTGGTAATGGGAGAGCTGCATGTAGTGGGGCTGCCTTCCCATATGTTTGTCAGGACAATGGTAATTAACAGAATCAATGATCCCACTCTTCTTGAGAACACCTGTTTCCCTAAAGGGAAGGTGAGATTTAAGTGGTCAGCCAGGAGACTGTAAGGAGGAGAGGTTGCTCCATTGGAGGACACAGAGCCAGAGAATTAATGTATCAGCTTTGGCCATTGTAGAAAATGGGGCACAATGGCTGGATGATTCTGTCACCAAGAGGGACAGAAAATCTCAGAAGAAAGAGCTATTCTTTTCCAAGTGTGGGTTTTTTTTCCTTTAATTTCTCAGGACTGCAGTTTTCCTATAGGTAAAATGAAATTAAGAGAAAATCCCTCTAAATTCTACTTGATTTTGATAGTGTATGATTTTTTAATACACCTTGAGAGATTTTTTTTGAGAGAATAAGGTGGATTATAAGCAGAAGTAGCATGTGTAGTTTTAACTTGAGAACAAATTCAAGAACATTTTACTTTTATGTTTTTTCCCCTATACTTCTTATCTGAATTTTCCAGCTGAGAGGAAACAGTCTAGATGTGTGTGCATTCTCCATAACTATGCACTCCTTTATATTAAATAATGAGTAATGATATAATTTCTCAGTACTAATGAAAGAAATGATAAGAATATTGAAGCAAATAATGTTATATAAAACTTTCCTTTAACTACTCAATTTAATTCAATATGTGTTTTATTGAGTGCCTTCCCAAAACTGCCCTCACTAACTCCTCACTCCTTTGAGGTATAGAAATAGGCATCTAAACATTGACATGTGCCTGACTTACATGTGTCCTTACACATCATGTCACATTTAGTAATGAAACGGGCCATCCTGTCAAAGTGACTGGCCGACCATAGGACTTAACCTGTCTTAAGATTTTTACTCCACTCATCTGTCAGTTTTTCATAATGTGGGAGCCTGTGTGTTGCTGTGATGCTGGAAGCTATGCTGCTGGTATTTCAAATCCCAACAGGGACACCCCAGCGGGATAGGTTTCGGGGGACTAGGACACAGACTAGGAAGGAGGACCTGGTGTGATCTACATCTGAAAAAAAAAATGGCCAGTGGAAAACCTATGAATAGCACTGGAACAATGTCTGATAAAGTGCCAGAAGAACCCCTCAGGTTGGAAGATGCTCAAAATATGACAGAAGTGTTGCATCCTCAAAGTGGAGTAGATATTAATGCCATGGATGAAGTAAAGTTTTCAGGAGCTTTATTTACTGATGTGGCACAACTCAAAATGAGAAGAAAGAGCTGCAAACGTCCATTAGTAATCAGAACATGGAATGTATGAAACATGAATCTAGGAAAATTAGAAGTAATAAAAAATGAAATGTAATATATAAAGATCAAAGTCCTAGGCATTAGTGAGCTGAAACACACTGGTATTGGCCATTTTGAATCAGACAATCATATGGCCTGCTATGCCAGGAATGATAAATTAGAGACATTCATTGTCAAAAAGAACATTTCAAGATCTATCCTGAAATACAAGGCTGTCAGTGATAGGATAATATCCATACATCTGAAAAGAAGATCAGTTAATACGGCTATTGTTTTGGTTCCTTTGTGCTGCTCTAACAGAAAAATACCACAAATGGGAATAGCTTGAGCAAACAGGAGTTTATTCTCTTACAGTTTTGGAGGCTAGAAGTCCGAGTTTAAAGTGCTAAGCTCTAGAGGCTGAATGAAAGCCCCTCAACCTTGGGCTACAGCTCTGCCTCCTGCTCCCAGCCCACTGAAACTGGAGGCTTTTTTTCACTCAGACAATTGCTGGCTGCTGTGGCTAACAAACCCAAAGTCAACAAATCAAAAGGCATTTTCCCAATATTACCAAACAACACAGCAGGCCACTAGTTAAAGTACCAAGATCGGCAGGGCATAGCAGGCTGCTGAAAAATGACTTGGCTACATGCTGGGTCCAAGTGTGCCAAAAAGCTGTAGACCATTCCCAGAGTTTCTCCTTATATATGGGAAGCAGACCACATCCTAAAGCAGCTACTCAGCTGCTCGTGGCAGATTCTACCATGAATTTGATCACCAGTCTCATCACGGAGAATAACTATCCCTAGCTGCCAGCCATGCAAAACCAGGCCCAGCCAAGTTGACATACAACCTTAACTACCACAGCTATTATTCAAATTTTCCCACTAGCCACTAATGCCAAGATGAAATATTTTTACCAACTTCTGCAATCTGGAATTGATCAAACATGCACACTAAATGCATTGGTAATTACTGGTGTTTGGAAAGTGAAAGTTGAAAACAAAGAGAAGGCTTGGTAGTTGTAAAATAGGGACTTGATGATAGAAAAGACACTGGAGATTGCAAGATAGAATTTTGCAAGACTAACAGCTTATTCATTGCAAATATCTTTTTAAAAAACATATTGGTGACTATAAACATGGACTTCGCTAGATGAACTACACAGGAATCAGTGACTAAATCTGTGGGAAGAGATGAAGGAGAAGCTCAATACAATCAGTCAAATAAGGCCAGGAACTGACTGTGGAACAAGTTAGAACGAGACCAGGAACCAACTGTAGAATGGACCATCAGTTGCCCCTATGTAAGTTAAAGTTGAAATTGAAGCCAAAGCAAACTCACGGCCGTCAAGTTGGATCTGACTCAAAGTGACCCTTCCTTGGGTTTCCCAGGCAGTATCACTATGAAGTAGGATTGCCCAACCTTCCTAGGAGGTAGCATATCGTCAAGTACTGATGGTACAGAGCATGAAGTCCAAGCTGCACTGAAGGCATTGGTGAAAAACAGGGCTCCAGGAATTGACGAAGTACTCATTGAGATGTTTCAACAAAGAGATACAATGCTACAAGCACTCACTCATCTATGCCAAGAAATTCCAAAGACAGGTATCTATCTTCTGAAGAGATCCATATTTTTGTCAATTCCAAAGAAAGGAGATCCAACAGTATGCACAAATTATTGAACAATATCATTAATAACACATTCAAGTATAATTTTGCTGCAGATCATTAAAAAATGATTGCAGCAATACATCAAGAGAGAACTGCCAGAAATTCAAGCCAGATTCAGAAGAGGACATAGAATGAGGGATATTTTTGCTGATATCAGATAGATCTTAGCTGAAAGCAGAAAATACCAAAATGATGTTCACCTGTCTTTTATTGACTATGCAAAGGCATTCAACTGTAGATTATAGCAAATTATGAATAACATTGCAGAGAATGGGAATTCCAGAACTTGTGCTCATGTGGAATCTTTACATAGACTGAGAGGTAGTCATTCTAACAGAACAAGGGGATACTGCATTGTTTAAGATTACAAAAATTGTGAGTCACGGTTTTATACTTTCACTATGCTTTTTCAATCTGTTCACTGACATTGAATCGATCGTGACTCATAGTGACCTGCATTGTGTTTCCGAGGTGGTAAAACTTTATGGAAGTAGATCACCCAATCTTCCTTCTGTGGAGTAGCTGGTGGTTTTGAACTGCCACCTTTCTGGTTAGCTGTCAAATGCCTTAGGCATTGCACCACCAGAGACAGCTACTTGGCCAACTGACTGGAAGAGATCCATATTTGTACACATTCCAAAGAAAGATGATCCAACAGAATGTGGGAATTATTGAATAATATCATTAATATCACAGGACAAACATTTGACTGTGTGGATCATAACAAATTATGGATAACATGGAGAAGAATGGGAATTCTAGAATACTTAATTGTGCTCATGAGGAACTTTTTCCATAGTCAATAAAACACAAGCAAACATCTTTCTGGTATTCTTTGCTTTGCGCCGAGATCCATCTGACATATGCAATAATATCTCTAGTTCCACATCCTCTTCTAAATCCAGCTTGCATTTCTGGAAGTTCTCTGTCAAAATACTGCTGCAACCACTTTTAAATTATCTTCAGCAAGATTTTACTTGTGTGTGATATTAATGATATTATTCAATAATTTTCACATTTTTTTTGGATCATCTTTCTCTGGAATGGGTACAAATATGGATCTTTTCAGTCAGTTGGCCAGGTAGCTATCTCTGGTGGCACAGTGCCTAAGGCATTTGACAGCTAACCAGAAAGCTGACAGTTCAAAACCACCAGCCACTCCACAGAAGGAAGATGGGGCAAGGTTGACAAATAAAATGGCACAGTCCCAATATTACCAAACTACATGGTAGGCCACTAGTTCAAGTCCAGGGACACTCCTGAGATTGGCAGGAAACATAGCAGGCTACTAAATGAAAACTCAGCTATATGCAGGGTCCAAGGGTGCCAAAGAAACTACAGACCATTCTCAAAGCTTTTTTAGGGAAGCAGAGCACATCTCTTAATCTGCTCATGGCAGATTCCATCCTTGGAGGTGATTTCCCATCTCATCATGGGGAATAACTACAATCAGCTGCCCAGCCATTTAGAACCAGGCCCAGCCAAGTTGACCTATAACCTTAACTACCACAAATAGTGAATATATTGCCATTTCACTAAAATATCATGAGTGATTCTTTACCTGTATGACTTTGCATGCCAAGGAATAAATTTTCACACACTTTGACTGCTGATGAAAGGGTTTCTGGTTTGAACCTACCAGCTCCTCTGCAGGAAAAACATGAGTTTTACAGGGTTTACAGCCTTGGAAACCCAGTAAGATAGTTCTACTCTGTCCTATATGGTCACTATGAGTCAGAAACAACTCAATGTTTTTTTTTTTTTTTGTTTTTTTTTAATCAAGATAGTATGTTTAAACAATTGAACTAACAGAAAACCTTGCTTCCTGACAGTAAGGATGACTTGAAGCCTTTCTGACAAAGACTAAAAAGTAGAGTCTACAGTACAGATTACACCCCAACATAAAGAAAACAAAAATCCTTACAACTGGACCAATAAGCAGCAGCATGATAAATGGAAAAAAGATTAATGTCAAAGATTTCATATTACTTGTTTCCACAATCAACACTAATGGAAATAGTAGCCAAGAAATCAAAAAATGTATTGCACTAGGGAAATCTGCTGCAAAAGACTTCTTTAAAGGGCTGAAGAGCAAAGATATCTCTTTGAAGACTTAGGTGCACCTAACCTAAGCCATGGTATTTTCAATGACCTCATATGCATGTGAAAGCTGGACAGTGAATAAGAAAGAACAGTGGAGAGTTCATGCTTTTGAGTTGTGGTGTTGGTGAAGAACACTGAAAGTACCATGGACTGCAGAAGAACTAACAACTAACAAATCTGTCCTGGATGAAGTGCAGCCAGAATGCTCCTTGGAAGTAAGAATGGCCAGACTTTGCTTCACCTGCTTTGGTCATGTTTTCAGAAAGGACCATTCCCTGGAGAGGATATCATGCTTGGTAAAGTGGAGGGTCAATGAAAAAGGGGAAGACCTCAATGAGATGCACTGACACAGTGGCTGCAATGATGGGCTCAGGTAGAGTGAGATTGTGAGGCTGGTAGGGTTTCACTCTGCTGAATGCAGGGTCCTATGAGTTAGACTTGACTCAATGGCACCTAACAACAACAGCAGCATTTAATCTGTATGCTGAACATATTATCTGAGAAGCTGGACTATATGAAGAAAATTGTGGCATCAGAATTGGAGGAAGACTCTTTAACAAGCTGAAATATGCACATGACTCAACCTTGCTTGCTGAAAGTTAAGAGGACTTGAACCAAATGATGATGAAGAGCAAAGACTTCAATATGGATTGCACATCAACCTAAAACAAAACTCCTCATATTGGCACCAGTAAGAGACATCATGATAAGTGGATAAAGGATTGAAGTTGTCAAGGATTTCATTTCACTTGGATCCACTACCATCAATGCCTCTGGAAGCAGTAGTCAAGAAATCAAACAATTTATTGCACTGGGCAATTCTACTGCAAAAGACTTCTTTAAAGTGTTAAAGAGCAAAAATGTCACTTTGAGGTATAAGGTGGATCTGACCCAAGCCATGGCATTTTCAGTTGCTTCATATGCATGTGAAATCTGGGCAATGAATAAGGAAGATAGAAGAAGAACTGATGCATTTGAATTATGGTGTTGATGAAGAATATTGAATATGCCATCAACTGCTAGGAAAATGAACAAATCTGCCTTGGAAGAAGTACAACCAGAATGCTCTTCCAAAGTAAGGATGGTGAGACTTTGCTGCTCATACCTTGGACATGTTATCAGAAGGCACCAGTCCCTGGAGAGAGATATCATGTTTAATAAAGTAGATGGTCAGTAAAAAAGGGGAAAATCCTCAATGGATGGATTGACACAGTGGCTGCCACAATAGGCTCAAACATAGCAATGATTCTGAGGATGACACAAGATCAGTCAGTGTTCTGTTCTGTTGTACATAGGATCACTGTGAGCTGGAATCAATTCAACAGCACCTAACAGTAACAAGATTTTCACTTCTTAGAATAATCTTCTTGTTTCCTTATTTCATCTGGCCTATATTCTAGATGACTCTGGAGTTACCACATATAAGATTTTTTTGTTCCCTGGGTGGTGCAAAAATTTGCACTGAGCTAGCAACTGAAAGGTTAGTGGTTCAGACTCACCCAGCAGCACCATGGAAGAATAAATAGCCTCTGGATGTAATGGTTATTGACAATAACATTCTATGGAACAAGTCTACTCTGTAACACATGGATTCACCATAAGTCAAAATCAACTCTACACCAATGAGTTTGGTTTGTTTTTTGGCAATCAAAGGAAAGAGATCAAGATGTATCACCTGGTGATGTCTTTTTGGGTTCCCTTTTAGAGCACCTATGGCCCCTATGAGTAGATGCTTGGCCACAGATGATGAACAATGCATGGAAGCATGTGATAGAAGCAAGGCATGGTGAGTGGAGGCCACTTCCATGTGCAGTAAGCAGGGCTGAGGTCACAGGATGGATGTGCTTGTGCTTTAAGGATTGATAGATGGGCAAGAAAAAGATTGTTTCAGATGTGCTCAATGGCTCAAAGGAAACTGAAATGTGTAAGGCACATTGGGAGATGAGAGAGTTGGTGTGGTTGGCATTGATGCTACAGAGGGAAGTAGTAGAAGATGTGGGAAAAAGATTGGAGATGAGGTTGGGAATAACAGATTCTAGAGAATCTCGAAAAGGAGGCTAAGGCATCTGGACCTTATCCTATAGACAACAGGAAAATGCAGAGATTTTTTGAGCAGTGAAGCAATGGGATGAAAGCTCTCCAACACCTCTGTTTTTCTTGTTAGATAAATGGAAATATTTTGTACTTTATTTTTAGTCAATAAATTGGAAATGGTGGCAATTTACAAAACCAGCCAAATGGCAAAAAGCTCCCCACCTCAGAGAACACAATCTGGATGCTCTAAGGAACTTCCCAAAACCCAACCTGCTGCTGTAGAGTCGGATTCCACTCACAGTGACCCTTCCTCGGGTTTCCGAGGCAGTATCAATACAGAGTACATTGCCCAGTCTTCTTTCAGAGGAGTGACTGATGGGTTTGAACCGCCAGCCTTCAGGTTTGCAGTCAAATGCCTTAGGCACTTTAGCCTGTACAAATAGCTGCTCAGCACCTGCATACTCTCCTCCCAGAACACCTGATGTGTTTCTTGCAATCTGACTGATCTTTGCTAGCAATCTGTTAACAAACCAAGCTTTCCCTAGTTCAAAGTCTCTTTGCCCTTTCTCTTTCTCTGTTTTTGATGGTGTTTAAGGAATATCATTAAAATCCCCTAACCCTCAGAGAAAGTAGGCAGATGTGAAAATTAGATTCTGAGCCATTGTCTTCCTTTTCATTAAGACTTTTGTATTTTAGTAAGTTAGGACACAACCACACCCTAGTAGCTAAGGTGTGCAGAATCTCCACATTCACAAGGGGCCTACTGCTGATTTTCTAAAAAGGAAGAAAAGAGTAAGTAGATGCTAGTTGACAGGTCAACTTTAAAGATATTTTGTTTTGATCCCTTTCCTAATTAGATATTTAATAGAAGAAAAAGAAGCAAGAGAAGAAATGCTATAGGTAATGTACATAGAGGAATGTGAGGAGGATTAGATAGTGGAAAACAAGAAAATAAAAAATGGGAAAAAAGATACAACTAGATTTTTTACCAGATGGAAGCTTAACTTGGTGTGGGTTCTACCAAATAATTGCTGAAGTATACAGATTTAAACTCTAAATTTAGAGTTTCTTGGCTCTCTCAGTACCAAGTGAGAAACAAATTTATACTACAGGCATATTAGTTATTAGTTATGAGCACCATATTGTCTATATTATGTTTCTAACAGCAGAAATTGTTAGTTTCGACAATAACAAGGAGGGTGGATAACAGTAGAGGAATTGTTAGTTTTGAGCTGTAAGACTGAAACGTGTAAACCCTCATAGGGTGAGATTTAAAAAAAAATCCAATTTGTCTAGGATGGCACATTAGTATGTATAACACCAAATAACAAATCATCAAACGAAGAAGTAAATGAGGAAAACAGTTCAAGATAATGTGGGATTATCTTCACAGTTTGCCAAGTATTCTGTTGAAAAACGTTCTTCCTTATAAAGACCCTGGAGGTCGTGTCCTGTAGAGACAAAAGAGTTCCACATTACTATGCAATTCTTTATCTTCCATTAGCATGCAGCCTCTATGGATCCTATTATGTTTCCCTTTTAATCAAAGGATTATAAAGAATAAAAGGCATTAAAAATGCTTTCCTCCTTCCATTTCTACTTGTCTTTATAGTTTATATTTTAGAGAAATTGTTAATACTGCATTGTTATAAATGATCTGTCCATACAAATTTATCCCTCTTGTATTTCTCGGGTTGAATTCTCAGTGTGTGTGTGTGTGTGTGTGTGAGAGAGAGAGAGAGAGAAAGGGAGAGAGAGAGAACGTGTTTGGAAGTGTGGGAACAGGCAGTGGGTAACAGTAGGAGGGCTGTTTTCCATAAAGACTCAAACAATCTCTTTTCCCTAAACAAAAAATAGGAGTTAAGAGTGTGTGAATTGTTGCTGCTATTTGAAAACATATTTTGGTTGTGTTATGTATTTTCCCTTCACATTAACACACAACTATTTTCTATAAAGGAGCTCTGGTAGCGTAGTGCCTAAGGCAATTGACTGCTAACCAGAAGGCTGGCAGTTCGAGCCCACCAGCCACTCCTTGGAAAGAAGATGGGGCAATCTACTTCTGTAGTGATACTGCCTCGGAAACCCAAGGAGGGGTTGCTATGAGTCAGGTCTGACTCAACAGCACATAACAAAAACAACATTTTCTATAAGAGAAATTTCCAAAGTCACGACCTATTTTGTAGGATAGTATGAATCCTAGTTTGTAAATATTTATGTTTATAGACAACAAATTAGAAAGGTGTAAAACAAAAATCACCTTTGGCATTTAGCAAATGTTTGAATTTCCTTCTAGGAATTAATTTTGTCAAACATTTATTCTTCCTTACGTTGACATTGTCTTGTTACTTCATCTATCCGAAAAATAAAGTTCTTAGAAGTGTGTAGCAGGACCAGCAACAAGACAAATACTCAATTTATTGCTGCCTTTCTGTTTTAAATTCAAGATTGGATCCAAAATAGGGAAGGGGCGGACAAAGTTAAGCACATCATAGTATATTTTAGTCTGTTTATCTTTGTTTATTTTTTCCTGAGTCTAGCTGAAATAATGTCAATTATTTATATACATCAAATCTCTGCATATTTGACATCATTAAGTATAGTTTCTTTACATGTATATGCATTCTTTTGGGTCTTTTTATGATTTTCATTGTGCAAGATACCTGCACATTTTAATTCTAAGTAAATTTTCTTTAAAAAAAAGAGCATACATTAATGGATTTCAAGAATAATGATTGCAATAAAGCAAATAATTTTTGAGTCCCAGTGATAATTATTATTGTGATGCTAATATGTAATGATATAGACAGATTAGAATTTCTGGGAGATGAATATGTGTTCTAACTTTATAACCTAAAGCTCCATATTAATTTGTTCAATTTAAACATTGCCATATTCTACTACTTGTAGCCATAATCACATAAGAATCCTGTCTCTGCAACCACATTCCTAAGATCATAAAACCAAGACAGGAACAGCTCACAGGACAGGACAATCACATGCCTCAGATCCTGAGACTAAGGGACACTGAAAAAAAAAATAATGCAAATATAAATTTACTGCTTAGATGGCATTTCCCAATAACAGGCCATTTTTGAGGTGTCTGCTAGCCCACTACTCATGGTCAGTGTTCACCAGTTTTCGAACCTGTTTATCCCTGCCCTCCTTTACCACCTGATGAACTAAGATGGCCGATCTAAGATGAGATCAAGCCTCAAACCTATAGCAAATAGCAGAACACACCCGTGCAGAAGAAGTCCTGGCCTCCATGTTGGAGCACACAGACTCCATCTTAGAAAGATACTGCACAGGCACCTAGCCTGGAGGAAGTTGAGGTCTATCTTAGGAATTGATCACAACCTTGTTCAGCTTTCCGACTTTAGCAAAGGGTCAGGATTTTATGAACACCTGCTTGCATAAGGTCTTTGAAATCATGTACCCCCAGAAAAACTACTATAAAAACCCTTAGCTTATAAGGCTTGGGGAGACATGCATGGTGTTGCCTCTGGCCATGTGTCTCCACCTTGCAAGGTTACTATCCTCTTATTAAATTTCTCTCTGAGCTACAGCTGACATTCTAGTCATTATTCCAGAACTTGGCCTGTGACAAATATAGTATTATGTTTCTTACCTGCTACCTCCCATGTTCTGCTAAGAAATCAGTAATTAGCTGAGTGTGTGAACTTGCTTCTCTTCAAATATTACATGAAGAAATTACAGTAGATTATCTTTTAAAAACTCATTGGTTCTGGAGAAAGTCTACAGATTTTATTTTTTGAGAAAGAGCTTACATTAAAAAACAAAAAACAAAAAAAAACACTGCTGTTGAGTCGATTGGACTCATAATGACCCCTCCTTGGGTTTCTGAATATAAACAAAAAGGAAAGATAAAAATTGGGAAAAATATTTACAATTATGTAGGCAATTTAAAATAACTATTTAAAAAAGTTAATATTCAAGTTGCAAAAGAAATAAATTACAATGCCAGAAAACAGTTCACAAAGAGGGGAAAACAAACATTTGAAAATAATAATTAAAATGTAAATAAAAACACAATTTTTCCTTTTTGTGGCTATTAAATTAGCCATCATAAAGCAACATGGAGTATTGATTAAGAGCATGAGCTCCAGAGGCCGATATACTTCATACAGACTGGGGGCCTTAGGCAAATCTTGGACAAATTTTCTCACTGTGATAATAATAATAGCAATAATAATAGTATCTAACTTAGGGAGATCAATGAAGATTTAAATGCAATAATGACTGTGGCATGCTTGGTACAGTGTGTGCTAAGACTTATCAAGCAGTAAAATGGCACAGTTATTAAGCAATTCAAGAAAGTGTTCATAGGACATTAAGTGTCTCCACATATTTTAAATAGTTTTTAATGTCACTGGAAAATGGATCCAGCAACCCCAGATTGGGAACCACAAGGAATTCAGTGTTTCCAGCTTGTTTCCTTAGCAAAGACTGATAATGTCTAAGCCACTTTGACTCAGTAGTTCATTCTGAGAAAAGAATGTTGTATGTGTGTACATACGTTGTTGTTATGTGCCGTCGAGTTGGACCCAACTCATAGCGACCCCTCCTTGGGTTTTTGAGGCAGTATCACTACAGAAGTAGATTGCCCCATCTTCCTTCTGAGGAGTGGCTGGTGGATTTGAAAATCTCATTAATGTTTGTTAAAGTAAATTATCTTACTTTGAAAATAAGGACATGAGATTCTATCTAGGAAAATTCCATATTTCTAGAACGTTTCCTACATGTACAGTAAATTCTACTATTAGGTTATGACCCAAGATCTTGACATTTGCTAGCTATATGTTTTTAAAAACCTAATTATTGGCAAAATTCCACTTAAATTCAATAAATTTATTTAATTCTGACCTGACATTTTCTACTAGCCAAATAATATCACTGGATGATTTAAGCACACTTAGTTTTCATGTAAATATTTTAATGTTATATAACTATGAACTTATTACCAGTTTAGTTCATGAGATTTTTGAGAGATTATTATGATCAAATATATTTGTCATAAATTTATGGCTATTATAACTAAACTACTTAATCTCCAAGAAATATGGAGGTATTAAACATAAGACATATTTTTAAACTAAAAAAATTAACCCTTTCATTTGATGAATTATGAAATCCAAACCCATAGTGTCAAGTTGATTCTGACTCACAGCAGTTCTGTAGGACAGAGTAGAACTGCCCCACAGGGCAAGGCTGTAAATATTTACAGAAGTACACCACCATATTTTTCCCTCTCAGAGCGGCTGGTGGTTTCCATGTGGCGACTTTTCAGTTAGCAGCCAAGCACATTAACCACTGTGCCATAATAAAAAATGCCATATAAAAATAAATAACTCTCCAAAATTATGAGAAACTGTAACTCTGTGTCATTTACATCTGTATATATATATTCAATAACATCTTGCAGAATTTATTGGCAATATATTAGGAACAAGGATTTCCAGTAAGATTTACCATGCTTAAACTGGATCATAATTTTGTAAAATTTTGGTAAGAATGACAGCATGCTTTGAAAACTGTAGCTATCATAATGCTCTCATCTATCAAGTTTTGCCATACAGTAGTTCTTATCCTTTATAGTGGAAAGTTTTTAAACTTAGGCTTCCAATATACTGTCCAAAAACACTGTAAGTTAAATGAATTTTTTTCTATGGCTCTTCAAAATGAACTAGTTAAACTATTGTTAGGATTACCAGATCTCTTAGGTAACTGATAATTGGGATATTTAAACAACAGAATGATTTCTTACTTTAAATTGGTTGTTTATAGTGAAGTGCATTTCAGTAAAACAGATAAAGTTCTATTTTAACTATTTCTGACATATGTGCTAATGCTCATAAAATTAAAAATTCAACCCACTGCCATGAGTCGATTGTGATTCATAGCAACTCCCATAGGATTTGCAAGGTTGTAAATCTTTATGGAAGTAGACTGTTTCATTTTCTCCTGCAGAGCAGTTAGTGGACTTGAACTGCTGATCTTTTGGTTAGCAACCCAATGTCTTAACCACAGTGCCACTGGAGCTTCTTGCTAATGCTTGTAGAGATTGGTAAATTAAAATGGATCTTCCCAATTACCTCATTTTTCTCTTATTTTTCATAAAGATTATTACCTAAATTTTCTCACTGTAGTTAAAAAAATCTCCATCTCTCAAAACAATTAATTGAATTAGTGCAACTGCTCTACAAGTGCAGGATCTGAGTTCTTTGGAAGCTTTCAACCTGTAAGAAATTGCAGGGTAGGAGGCCTGGGATGCAGGCAGCAGGGATGAAAGTACTGGCATAGTGATGTCCATCCTCATGCCGTGCCTTTCATACCATGTGTACTGGCATTAAACCAATTTATCTTTGCTTCATAGGCCACCCAGTACTACTGAACTAGCTGTGAGAGGTTCTATGATACACACTTCTTACTAAGATGCAATTTGTATTTATTACTCTATGTACTCCTAAGTACAGATTACATGCTCCTGATATTGACAGTGTCTATTATATGGATATATATTTGATCATCTATTACAGGTTAGCACACTCAGCAGTGCTCTTTGATTGCAGTGGGCAGTTGTCTGGCTCAACCTGAGTTTAAGCAAAGGGAAGGATTTTATTGATTCCTGTTACCTTAAGTCCAGAGGTGTTAACTGACCTTTGTAAAAGCGAGGCCCACAGCCTTCTAGAATGCTGTCAGGCTCTGATTATATTTCTTGACTCTGTGTGTGTTTGGCCTGCCTTATTCATGACTGTGTCCAGGAGAGAGTTATGTCAACAGGGCTCTGATTCTCTCCCCGATCCTGCTTGTCTCTACCTGGCTTTTTTTTTGAAACTTAGACATACGACTGCAAAGATGACCCCAGCAAGCCCAGGCTCTTAACTCCTAGCTTAAAAATCCCACAAGGGAAAGAGACTGTCTTCTCCAATATTTCTGACATAATTTCTTGGGTACTTTTGGTCAGTCAGATTTGAGACATTCTCCCTTAACTGAACCTTTTAGCTGTAGAAAGAAGATACTTGGATTGACCATGACTGAGATTTTTTCTGCCCACTGTGACAGGGAACGGAGAGAGCTGACCCCATCTGAACCCAGTGGAATTCAGTGGGAGGGGTTATCAAAGCAGAAAATCAGCACGAAGAAGTAAAATCCTTATTTTCTTAAATTTTAAAAATATGTTGCTGTACACTTTTGTTAAAGGACACATGACCATGATAATAATTGTGCATGTATTTATACATGCATTCTCATTTACATTTTTGATCGAACTACTGTATATTCATTTGTACACAATAAATGTAATCACAATCTATTCTTAATCCTCTAGAACAATTGCTGCCAGTGTAATACAACCCACTGCCATCGATCGAGTGGATTCTGACTCATACCAATCCCCACTGGGTTTCAAAGGTGGTAAATCTTTACTGAAGTAGATTGCCTCATCCTCCTTCTGTAGAGCAGCTGTTGGGTTTAAACCACCAACCTTCTGGTTAGCCGTCAAATGCCTTCGGCTCTATACCACCAGAGCTCCGTAATAGAACACAAAGTAGGTAATAAACAAAACAACAACAACAAGAAAAAAATTATTGCAACGGATAGTACTCTTTCCCCATCTGTGTATATCTGAACATTTCTATAACAGTTGGCCTAAGGAAAAAAAAGTGCATTTCTGTTTCTTGGGATCTGGTACTCCAAGATGGAGTAGCATGATTTGTTACCCTAAATACCAACAGTTTTAACTAACATCATACAGACTCCAAGGAATTGGTTAAGGGCTGGGTGGCTAACTGACAGGTCAGCAGTTTGAACCCAGTGGCCACTCCAAAGGAGAAAGATGTGGCAGTCTGCTTCTGTAAAAATTAAACACAAACACTGCCATCGAGTCAGACCTGACTCATAGCGACCCCCCTTGGGTTGCCTAGGCAATATCACTATGGAAGTAGATTGCCCAAACTTCCGGGGAGTGTCTGGTGGGTTTGAACTACTAGCCTTCTGGTTAGTAGTCAAATGCCTTAGGTACTGTGCCACCAGAGCTCCCCTGTAAAGATTACAGCCTTGGAAACCATAAGCGACAATTCTGTCTGTCTTCTGTTTGTTGTTTTCTTTAGGAAGTTTATATCCCCAAAATGAAAGATAACTCTGCTCAAATAATGTGAACATTTGTGAGATGATTCCTTGCTAGTGACATAGAGTGTCACTTTGGAGTGCAGGGCAGATTTGAGCAGGAGAATCATTTAGGTAAGTAAGATAAAAGTCAAATTGTCCAATTCTTTCTCACAACAAGAATGCAGTGGATTCTTGCTTTATGGAGTATTGCTTCTTATGTTGCAATTTGTGGTTCCAATATTAACCACAAGTTATAACAGTATTCATGACATTTACACAGGTGACTGAGAAACATTTCATAGTTTTAAGCAATTTATATTATTCTTAGAAGAATTAAGTGTGATTCCAGTTCAATTAGATAAAAAATGAGTATTAGCATTGTGCACAGTTGTAATTTTATTAACAATTACAGGATTTTAAAAATGTCTTATACGGATTTACTATTAAAATATTCTCTAAATAATTTTATATTCATTCACTTATTTGTATTTGATTTATAATATTAATAGATAATGTGTAATATTTAAGAAGAAAAATTCTTTGAACATATACAGAAAATAATTTTTTTAAAAAAATTTTATTGTGATTTCATTGAAAGTTTACAGAGCAAATTCATTTTCCATACAGCAGTTCACATATACTTTGTCTCATGTCATTGACTATAATTTACCACAATGCAACAGCTCCCCTCTTACTTCCTCACCATAGTTACCTCTTCCTTGTGTCCTTTCCTCCCAAGCACTCCTGCCCCCAAGTTGTCTCCCTGTGCATATATAGCATGATTGTTATTCTCCCATGATTGTTCTCCAAGGAGTGTATCTAGCTAATGTAAATGTTCAGCTCACATGCCTGTCTTCTGTTTTGCTGGAAGCCACAGGAGTGGGTTCGATTCCAGACATGAAGGACAGCTAGGGGTCATAGTCTCAGTGTTCCCACCAGTCTCTATTAGACCAGCAACCTGCCCCCCCCCTTTTTTTTTATGATTTTGAGTTTTGTTCCACATTTTTCTCCCACTCCCCACTCTATCCAGGACCTCCTACATAGATGCCCCTCTGAGTGGTTGACAGTGGTAGCTAGGCACCATCTGGTCCTTCTGGACTCATAGTCATACAGGCTGAGAATGGCATGGTGTACCAGTCCCTTGGACTAATTGTTTCCATGAGTCTGGTTTTCTTCATTCTTCTTTGCTCTTGACGAGGAGAGACCCATCGTTGCATCTAGATGGCACCTTGAAAACTTTTAAGATCTCAGTTGCTACTCACCAAAGTAGGATATGAATCAATGTTTTTGAGTAGCATGTTATGCCAACTGAGCTTGATGTCTGCTGAGACCATGGTGCCTAGTCCATAGGTCCAACTACTCACTCCCTCTGGGTAGCTGGCTGTGGCCAAGAAGTCACTACAACCTTGTCCCTTGTCAGCTCTACTGTATACTTGGAAATTCTTAGAGAACATACAAATACACTTGTAGAAACATTGTCTGCCAACCCTGTACATAGTCATGGGCATAATAACCCCTGCATAGACATATGTAATCATTCAGGCTGTGCACCCATCTGTCCATGTTTGCCATCACTGACAACGCAGTATTGTATGTGCAAACGCAGTATTGTCTGTACCTCCCATGCATTCCTCTATGTCCTCCTCTTCCTAAATGCCATCGTGTTCATCACTCACATTTGGTACATTGCCCTTTCCTTCACCCAAATCAATACTTGTCTCTACCTATCTAGCTGTGTTCCCTCCCCTCCCTTCCCACCCCTAGTAACCAACAAACAATATTTCCTTCTATATATAAACCATTCCTCGACTTTTCACAATAATGGACTAATAAAATACTTCTCCTTCTGTGATTGACTTATTTCATTCAGCATAATATCCTCCAATTTCATCCACGTTATGCCATGTTTTGCAGATTCTGTGTTATTCTTTAGG
>NW_006921873.1:4366152-4379568 GCF_000298275.1 Orycteropus afer afer
GAAACCCAAGGAGGAGTCGTTATGAGTCAGGTCTGACTCCACGGCACATAACAACAACAATATACACTTTAAAAAGTCAAAAGAAATGAGTAGAAAAATGGGGGAAAAAAAAACCCAAAAACAAACAACCTGCAATATCTGTAGAGGGGGGAATGAGAGAAAATAGAGTAGGAGAGAAATTTAAAAAAAAATGCAAAATGAAAAACAAGGAATGGGGAGAATCACAGAAAGAAAAAAATAGGAGCCAGGCAAAGGAAAGAGAGAAAAACCAGAAAACTAGAACCTGGGAAGACAAAAAGAAAGAAAAACAATAAAAAGGATGAAAAAGGAAAAAAAAATAATTTTAAAACAGACAAAAACAAACAAAAAAAATCAGGGTGGGGTGGGAGGGCACCCAGACTTGGTCAGAACACATACACTGGGATAGGATTCCTGCCCCATCCAGAAGGTGGGTGGGAGTGAGGGATGGCCGCACCTCCATTTACCAAGAGGGTGTGGGGCAAACGAGTAACAAGGGTAATATCACACCTTTCCAGTCCTCAATGTCCAGAATGTCTTTGTGGTCCCCGGCAAGTGGAGCCTATTCTTAGGTCCCTGAAATCTGAGAGAATGCTGTTGCTATAAAGATCCAAAATGGTCAAACCACTTTTAAACATTCAAAATGGCTGCACCCTCTGGACAGCCAAAAGTTCACAGCTGATCCCATCTCCCTCTTCGCTGCTTCCTCTTTTATTGACCAGTCACCAGTGCAGTCCTCTGTGCAACCCCTGGGTAGCAGGGCCAATTTTAAGTTAATTCTTAGTCCTAACACCACTTGGCAATATCCAAGCTGTCTATGCAGTTAGGATTGATGACATTCCGCAGCTCCTCTGTCTCTTTTTTCTATGTTTTTATGCAGATTCTTCTCTAGTTGGAGTTTAGTCCATTTCTGTGGCCTTCCTTTCAAAGCTCAGGGCTCCAGGATTATTTTTTGTACCTGTCTTAAATTTTCTTCTTTTTTTTTTTGTTCAAGAGGGTCCGTGTAGTTTGTCTGCCCATTCTGCCATCTTACCAGAACTCTCAGAACATTATTTTAATGTTTGAAATTTTTACATATATATTAATTTATAATTTTTATTAAAATATTCAAGTTTGTACACATTGAATATAATTACTTTTTTTAATTCTCTAAAATAATTGCTGCCAATAGAACACAAATAGGTGAAAAACATTGATTATAACAATATAATTATTTTAGTAAACTTAAAGGAAGCAAGTATATTTTTAGAATAAATGTATAAGAATCTATAACTTAAGCTTACATTTGTTATCATGAAAATATATTTGCTAAAGAAAAGAGATAGGGTATGTGTTGAAAAGTATATATCTTATATTTTTACTCTTAATCTGGGTTCCACTAATGTTAAGGGCAGGATTGAACAGACAATATAAGAAATTTATCTTAACCTGGATATTGTGGGAGGATTTAAGGTATTGATAAAAGCAGCATTGAAATTATTTACAAGGGCTTTAAAGAACAGGAAAATAAGTCAGGAGGTGGCTCATAAAAGGAAAATAAGGGTAAGTGGAAAACCTTTATGTGAAAGAGCAAAGGACAGGTTTCGGAGTTTTTCCTGTTTTTATGATTTTCCAGAGTTACTGTGACTTCATCTGTGGTTTTGTGCTAATTATGCTGTTATTTGGTATATAACATTTCATAATGAAAAATTCACAATACAATTTTTTTTTTTTTTTACTGGGTTTAAATCTCTATGTGAATATTTAGGTGTGTAATAAATTTTACTACAAGTAGTCAGTCCCTGATGACTCCATTGTAAGTCAGTTCTGAGGTAAGTTGATTATCTCATTTTATTTTTAGTTTTCATCATTACAGCTTTTTATTATCAGCACCTTTATAAATCTTGTTTTTATTTGTCTTTCTGGCTTGGAAACCCTTCGTATAAACTTATAGATACATTTTGATACATACATACATAAGAAAATACACAAATCATAAAAATTTACCCTGATGATGAAGAAGAGTTGGACTGCATTGGCATTTGTTAGTTGTGGTCATAAGTATACTTGTGGATGTTCTGATCATGTGGATTATCCCTGGGAATGGGGACTGTGTTTCTATCAAGAAAATAAGTGAGAGTTGTGTGTATGGTCCTTTTCTTTTATTGCTTCTCGAATCTACCTATCAACTTTAATAAAGCAATCATTGTTAGGGTTCACATTTTTAAGCAACTTTAGTTTTCTGAAGTAAATCAGGGTCTTCATTTGCTAGAAAACTAAATCTATATGGAAGTATTTTGAAGTATTTTGAATAGTAAATCATAACATTGAATATGTGCAAGTGAACGTCTGAGAATGATAACATCAGCAAATTACACCCTGCAACATTGTATGTAACATATATAAGATGTACCAAAAAAAAAAAAAAAAAGGTAAATCATTGTTAAGTGTGGTTCATCACAACTCAAATATATCATAACTCGGAGACTACCTGTACATATACACCTATATTTTTTCTTTGAGTTCTTTCAACCAGAAGATAGCATAAAACTGATGTTAGTCAATTTTACTTAATCTAAATTAATTCAAGATTGCTCTCATATCCTCCCTGGGCCAGATCCCTCATGTATAAAATGGGTATTATAGTGGTACTTGCATCATGGATGTGTTGTGAGAATGAAATGTCTTAATACATGTAAACTACATAGAATAGTGACCAGTATAGAAAGCCCCATATAAATGTTTGCTACTATTTTTATTATTATCTCCATCCTCATTCATACCGTTGCTCTTACATTCCATGATGATGGTGATGGGTAGTAAGGAGACAAAGAATGGTGAGGATACATCTCTATAGTGGTGTAGTGCCTAAGGCACTTGGCTGCTAACCAGAAGTCTGGTGGTTCAAACCCACCAGCCACTCCTCAAAAGGAAGATTGGGCCACCTGCTTCCCTAGAGATACTGCCTCAGAAACCCAAGAAGGGGTTTCCATGAGTCCAATCGACTTGAGGGCAGTGAGTAACCATTCTGGGATCCATGCTAAGTAGCCACTTTCTTTTAAGGTTTCCACGAGAAATTTGTCATCCTAACCACAGACTTCTTTTGTTTCACTTTACTCTTAACTATATCATAGTGATTTTGAGCCCATGAATGTTATTTGGCCCAGGAAAATTCTGTGTCAGTTCCACTTACTTAAATGACACAAGTGGCCACCTCTATTCTAATGCTCTGTGGCAACCTGAGTAGAAAGGAAACTTGGAAACTCAACAAAGTTGCCACCTCCTCATACAGCTTCTGGGAACTGAGACAAAAATTTACCATCTTTCAGATTATCTAAAATTTATAAAGGATGTCTGTCCTGTAACCCCATCTGAGGACTCAGCCTGGGGAAAGGAGGCAGGAGAAGGACACAGGAACTTAATCAGGCTTCCAAATTTTCTAGCTTCCTCATCTTCGGCTGATCTTCTGTTTTCTCTTATCTCTCTGTCCCAGCCCAAGTGATCTAATACTCACTGCCCTGAATTGATTATAAGTCATAGTGAACCTGTAGGGCAGAGTAGAACTGCCCCATGGGATTTCCTAGGCTGCAAATCTTAGGGAAGCAGACTGCCATATCTTTCTCCCATGGAAAAGCTGGTGGGTTCAAACCACTGAACTTTTGGTCAATAACTGAATGCCTTAACCTTGTGCCACCATAATCCCTAAAAGTGCTTACTCTAGACTAAATGCTTAGCAATTTTTTTTTTTTTTTTTAATTCTCTTTCAGAAAGTTTTTCCATGGAGTCCAAAATTTCTTCCATGGAGTCAAACACCTTTCCACAAACAAAGTCTTTCTTCTAAGCATGTACCCCAGGCTACCTCTTTTTGTTTGGTAGCCTATTTACTCCATCTTACTGTGCTGATGTAGTTTTTTGGAAATGCCTATCCTAAGGAAAGGACTCTCTTACTTTCTCCACCCTCCCACCTAAATGTTTTCCAGAGGTTTAGAGAATTGAATCTCTCTAGCAATTAGCAAGGCCATATTGACTCTTATTTTCTTCCTTAAACAGAGTCCTATGAATCTACCCAGAAACTTTAGCAATCAGTAGTTTGTTTACACTCACTATCATCACTGTCCGCTGGTTTATCTGAATTCAGTACTAGTTTTGGAGCTGTCTCATCCTCACATACTGATTCTCTCCCATCTGTCAATTCCTGAAGAGGACTTGGTTCAGTGGTGTGTATATTTGTTACAGACAGATTTCTATACCATTGTTGGCCCATAAGACTCAGTTGTGTAAGAAATATATTTATTTTCCTGATTTTTTTTTTTCTAAATTGAAATTCAGTTTTAAATAGGAATACTAATTACGTGTTGTTGTTGTTGTTATGTGCCGTCGAGTCAGGCCCAACTCATAGAGACCCCTCCTTGGGTTTCTGAGGCAGTATCACTACAGAAGTAGATTGCCCAACCTTCCTTCCAAGTGGGAGAAATCTAATTTCTGTCAATTCTAGAAAATCTCAATCCATGTGAGTTTTGTCCTTAGTTTATGAAGCTCATGTTTCATTAAGATAATCAGACATACATTTCCTAATCATCCTTTGACCAAATCCACCAGGCTTCTACTTCAGTATCATGCTCCACCTTCCCCTATGTTTCAATGGAAAAAATGTCCCTGTTCCTCAGACAATTCCTCCACTATATTGTAGCTCTCAGAGTCTACTGCCTTCTCAAGGACATCGCTCCTACAGTTATACATCTTTTCTTATTTTTTGCTAAATTCTTCAAGGTTCAGTCCTTTGTAGTTGAAAATTCAGGACTTTCAACTCAAAGGCTTTAGCTTCTAAAGCTTTTCTGCCATATTTCACCCCTGCTTTTCATTGGTAGCAATAGGTGCCTCAAAGTCTGCTCTGGAAGATAAATGGGATAGAAGTGATTTTACAGAATGAAAATCACATTTAGTAAAGTAGTACAAGATATATTATCCTGTTACACTTTGTTTTTTAAGGTCTCTGTGTTTTTTCCAGTTTTGGCTCTGCTCATTGCAGGATCCAAGGCAATTCACAGAGTGCTGAGTGCCCCTGCTGAGACCACCACTTTTCCCCATCCATTCCCCCTTTTACTACTATGAATGGCCTATGGTATTCACTTTTAGAAAGTGGCTGTACTAGGACTGAGCATTGACTTCCTTCTAGGAGACAATTAGGAATAACCTTATAGACTCTAATGTCTAAGCCTTCCTAGTCATATTATCATCGTAAGTATATTTCATAAATTAGTCATCCCATATGGCTCTAACAAAATCTTTCTCTGATTCTTCAAGATTTTGCTGTGCCAGATTGCAAAAATTCTCAGCCAGTCACCAGCAAAGCTTTCATATACTTCATTTTCTTATCTAAATATATCTTTCACCTTCTTGCTCCAAATCCTGGTTTTCCCTGAGCAATGGTGACCATTTTCCTTCTACATCTCATGAACTCCAGAACCTGGGGGTGGGATACCTTTCCCCTTTTTTCTCTCCATTTCTCTTCAGACTATTATTTCTTCCTCCTCTGTGTGTATTACTTTCCTTTGAATCACATGCTTTAAGACTATCTGCTCTATTGTGGTTCTTGTTAGCCTGAGAATTTCCTATCACACCTCTTAATTACATGAAGAGAAAATCACCTGGCTCACTGACTTTATCTCTTCAATTCTTCATCATTTTTGTAGCCTCAATATCTATACAGAACATTTATCCAACACCCAGTCCTTATAGTGCCTTAGTGTCCCTCCAATGACCTTGTTTTCTGTCTTTACTCACCAACCCTTCTTCTGGTCATATTCTAGAGCTTGACATCACCAATAACTAAACCACCTCCAAATTATCATTCTATGATAACCACCTCTTTTCTTTCTAGTTCACTTCTTCTAATACTGTCATTTCAATATCTCTTTTAATCACCAAGGGTCTCCAATCAATTAACTCTACCATTTTTCCCCTATCAGTTATCACTCTCACTTCCTTCTATCAATACACAATTTATACTTCATGATCCATTACTATCATTGGTTGTGTTTTCATAAAGTCCTTTGACTCTCTCTCTCCATTGTTCTCACTTTATGAAATCCAACTTTGGTAAAATCCATCTCTCTTCCTACTCTGGGATGCACTTCAACAGCATAAAACATATCTATTCTGATACACTATATTTATTATCATGATTCTGAAGCTGGTCTACTACACTTCCTACACCTTGCAGTAAATTTTCTAAATAAATTCCCTCTCCTCTTCTCTGAGACATCTATTTCATACATTCCTCTGCTCAAACACCTTTTATTCTACATCCTACTAATGAAGTTGCTTTTAATTTCAGTGAAGAAATATAAACAATCAGAAAATAACTTCCTTCCTCCATTGCCATGTCCACCAACATATATGCATTTCTAACAATATAATTTGTATTTCACTCATATCTAACCCAAAACTTCTACTTTTGTCCTGATCTTGTGCACTTTTGCTCACACATGTACTTTACTTCTATAATCATCCTCTATCTACCTCATGATTCCCATTAACATACTTACATGCTATAATTATCCATCCTAAAAGACTGAAAAACTCCCATCACCCCAAATAACCTATCAAACATTGATCCAATTTCAGAGACTCTCTTTATGACAAAGCACTTTAAAAAACTTGTCTATATTCATCATCTCTAATTTTTGTCTTTTTAATTTCTCTTAAGTCCACTGTTCCCCACTCTGTGGAAATCACTCTTGTCAAAAGCATCAGTGATATCCATGTTATCAAATCCAAAGGCCAAATTTCTGTCTTCATCTCTCCCTGTCTCCCATCAGAATTTGATTATCATTCACTCCCTCTAAAAGCCTGTCTTCCTCTGAATCCTGGAATATGACACCATCATTATTTTCCTTCCACCTCACCAACCACTTCTCACCTTCCTTATCTGGATCCTTTTACTTTTCTTAGAGTAGATTAATGTTAAAAAGTACTCATAACTCAGGCTTTGGATCACTTCTCTGTGCTGTCCAAAATCTCTTCTTATACCCAAAGTCTTAGATGATCTAATGCAGTCCTATGGCTTTAAGATCAATTACACACTACTAATGCCTCCTAGGGGGACCAGGACAGAGCAAGGAAGCAGCAGCAGGGATCCAGGTAAGGGGAGGGACCCAGGCCCCACACCTCAAGTGTCAGCAAAGAGACAGGGATCCATGTAAGGGGATTGTGGAGAAGTTTCAAACAACTAAGGGAGACAAACTTGTCAGTCACTTTGTCCTACTGTGTATGTTGCTGTGAGGCTTGAGGCTGTGCCACCAGTGTTTCAAAACTAGTGGGGTTGCACATGGTGCACAGGTTTCAGCATGGTTTGCAGACTGAGACACACTAGGAAGAAGGAAGAGGCCACCAAGTTCTCAAAGAATTGGCCAAGGAAAACCTTATGAATAGCAGAGAAACACTGTCTACTACATTACTGTGCAAGTTTGTGAACAGCCTGTAAACATTGTCTGATAAAGTGGAGGAGGATGAACCACTTAGGTCAGAAGGCTTCACAATAAACTGGGAAAGTGCTACATCATCAGAGTAGAATCAGCCTTACTGCTTTGGATAAGTTAAAGCTTTTGAGACCTCCATTTGCTGACCTGGCATGACTCAAATTGAGGAGAAAAAGCTGCAAACATCCATTAATAACTGGCACATGGAATGTATAAACTATGAATCTAGGAAAATTGGAAGTTGTCAAAAATGAAATGGAATGCATAAAGATTGATATCCTTGGCATTAGGAAGCTGAAATGGCTTGGTTGGGGCCATTTTGAATCAGACAACCATATGATCTACTATGGCAGGAATGACAATTTGAAGAGGAATGGCATGACATTCATCATCACAAAGGATATTTCAAGATCTGTCCTGAAGTATACTGCTGTCAGTGATAGGATAATATCCATATGCCTACAAGCAAGACCAGTTAATACAACTATTATTCAAATATTTGCACCAACCACCAAAGCCAAAGATGAGGAAACTGAGGATTTTTATCAGCTTCTACAGTCTGAAATTGACTGAATGTGTCATCAGGATATGTTAATTATCACTGGTGACTGGAATGCAAAAGTTGGAAACAAAGAAAAATCACTGGTAGTTGGAAAATTATATTTGGCCTTTAGTGACAGAAATATTGCTGGAGATTGCATGATAGAATTTTTCAAGACCAATGGCTTATTCATTGTAAAAACCTTTTTTCAACAACACAAACAGTGGCTATACATGTGGACTTTGCCAGATGGAATACAAAGGAATCAGACTGACTACATCTGTGGCAAGAGGCAATGGAAAAGCTCAATATCTTCAGGCAAAACCAGGCTAGGAGCTGACTGTGGCACAGAACATCAACTGCTCATATGCAAGTTCAACTTGAAGTTGAAGACAAGTCTAGTCTGCAAGACCCAAAATATGATCTTGAATACATCTGTCCTGAATTTAGAGATTATCTAAAGAATAGATTTGATGCATTGAACACCAATGACTGAAAACCAGAAGAATTGTGGGTTGACATCAAGAACATCATCCATGAAGAAAGCAAGAGGTCACTAAAAAGATAAGAAAAGACCAAAATGGGTGTCAGAAGGGACTCTGAAACTTGTCCTTGAGTGGAGAGTAGCTAAAGCAAATGGAAGAAATGACAAGATAAAAGAGCTGAACAGAAGACTTCAAAGAGTAATTCGAGCAGACAAAGCCAATTACTATAATGAAATGGGCAAAGACCTGGAGTTGGAAAACCAAAGGAGAAGAACATGCTCAGAATTTCTCAAGCTAAAAGAATTAAGGAAAACATTTAAGCCTCAAGTTGCAATATTGAAAGATTCTATGGGCAAAATATTAAATGATGCAGGAAACATCAAAAGAAGATGGAAGGAATACACAGAGTCACAGTACCAAAAAGAACTGGTCGATCTTCATCCATTTCAGGAGGTGACATATGATCAAGAAGCAATGGCACTGAAGGAAGAAGTTGAAGCTGCACTGAAGGAATTGGTGAAGAACAAGAGTCCAGGAATTGATGGAATACCCACTGAGATGTTTTAACAAACGGATGCCCCACTGGAGGCACTCACTCGACTATGCCAAGAGATTTGGAACATAGCTACCTGGCTAACTGACTGGAAGAGATTCTTATTTGTACTCATTCCAAAGAAAGGTGATCCCACAGAATGTGGAAATTATTGAACAATATCATTAATATCACATGCAAGTAAGAGCTTATGGAAGATAATTCAAAAATGGTTGCAGCAATAAATTGACAGAGAACTTCCAGAGGTGCAAGCTGAATTCAGAAGAAGACATGGAATGAGGGATATCATTGTTGATGTCAGATTCATCTTGCCTGAAAGCAAAGAATACCAGAAAGATGTTTACTTGTGTTTTATTGACTACACAATGGCGTTTGATTGTGTGGATCATAACAAATTTTGGATAACATTGAGAAGAATGGGAATTCCAGAACACTTAATTGTACTCATGAGGAACCTGTACATAGACCAGAAGACAGTCATTTGAACAGAACAAGGGGACATGGCATAGTTTTAAATCAGGAAGGGAGAGATCAGGGTTGTATCTTTTCCCCATACTTATTTAATCTATATGCTGAGCAAATAATGCAAGAAGCTGGACTAAATAAAGAAGAACATGGCATCAGGATTGGAGGAAGAATCATTAACAACCTGAGATATGCTGACGACACAACTTTGCTTGCTGGAAGTGAGGATGACTTGAGGCACTTACTGATGAAGACTGAAGAATACAGTCTGCAGTATGGATTACATCTCAATATAAAGAAAACAAAAATCCTTATAACTGGACTTATGTGCCGCATGATGATAAATGGAGAAAAGATTGAAGTTGTCGAAGACTTCACATTGCTTGGTTCTGCAATCAACGCCAATGGAAGCAGTAGTCAGGATTTTAGACAACATATTACACTGGGCAAATCAGCTGCACAGGAACTTTTTCAAGTGTTGAGGAGCAAAGATATCTCTTTGAGGACTAAGGTGTGCCTGACATAAGCCATGATATTTTCAACCGCCTCATATGCATGTGAGAGTTGGACAATGAATAAGGAAGACCAAAGAAGAATTGATGCTTTTGATCATGGTGCTGGTGAAGAATGCTGAAAGTACCATGGACTGCTAAAAGAACTAACAAATCTGTCCTGGAGGAAGTGCAGCCGGAATGCTTCTTGGAAGCGAGAATGGCCAGACTTCATCTCACCTACTTTGGTCGTATTATCAGAAGGGACCATTCCCTGGAGAAGGATGCCATGCTTGGTAAGGTGGAGGGTCAACAAAAGAGGGCAAGGCCCTCAATGAGATGGAGTGACACAGTGGCTGTAATGATGGGCTTAACTATAGCAAGGACCATGGAGCTGGCAGTGTTTTGTTCTGCTATGCATTGGGTCACTATGAGTCGGAGACAACGCAACGACACCTAACAAAAACAACAACAATGCCTCTTAAATGTATACATCAATGCCCTAAAACTGCTCTCCTGAACTCCAAATTGCTATATTTAATAGTCTACTTGACATCTGCCTTTGGATTTATAATAGGCATCTCAAGCTTATTTCCAAAAGGAAAATATTGATTTACTCATTTCAAACTAGTTTTCCTCTCAATTTATTCAATAGAGTAAACAGTATTATAATTCTATCAGTTGCTATGACCAAAAGTCTTATAACTTTTCTTGACCCTTGTCTTTCTGTCATGGGATAGCATACATAAGTATCAGATGCACTAGGGAAGAATGACAGTCCTTGTAGAAGATAATTGAGGACTAGATATTGTGAAACTTCCGTAAGTACCATAAGTTCCTCTCTGGCCCCTTGCCCTAACATCTCCTTCCCCATTCTCAGAGCTTAGGCTAAACATCATGGAAAAGGGGCAGGAGGAATTCCTTGGATTGGCTTAAAACTTAAAATGCCTCAATAATTATCAAATCACTGAGTTTGCACAGAAGTGACTATATAACTTTTCTGCTATTAGATAGAACTGGGAAGTTGTACCAGTTACATAAAAACAAAATACATGATTACACGTAGCTCTGTATCTATGAAAATTCATACCCACTATCCTTGATTTCTCTCCTTATACAACTTGAAGCTTTCTTTCCTGATTGGTCTCTCAAGAGGGTGCATAAATCTCAATCAGCCTGCAAAATGATCTATTAAGGTCTAGAAGCAAATATTTGTACTTCTGTTAGTATTTCATTTTATGTAAAAATGAGAAATTAATCTTTTTGACATTGGACCTTTACTCAGGCATATGTCAGTCACTTGCCGTGAAGTGTTCTAAGGATAGAGTACAAGCTTCACTTCATCCATTTCAGCTTATTGGACTTACTATATTGTATGTGAACCCCAGTTAAGTGAATTCATAAATAATACTATTTAGTTTTATTTAAACTAAGTATTATAAAATAGAAAAAAAAATTGCTTGAAAAAAATATCTGGAAAAAAAGAAAAACCTTAGGAAAGAAGAAAATGCTAATAATGTTAAGTACAAGCAACCAAGCAAACAACAAAAACTGAGTGCTGAGATATCTCCTCCTCCTAGTGCAAGGTCTTGTCAGCCACACTAATTGGAACGATGTAAACAGTTTTAACAACAACAACAACATAAATTGACTGAGAATGTTCACGATTACAAAAAAGACCACTTGAAATTTGAATTTATGTGTACTGTTTATTGCTGAAGAGAACCCTGATGTTGAGTGTATATTGGGCCTTAAGATAGTAGCTAACAGTAATATGAAAACCATAAAACCAAACTCACTGCCATCAACTTGTTTCTGACTCATAGCAATTCCCATAGGGTTTCCAAAGCTGTAAGTCTTTATGGAAGCAGACTGCTCCATCTTTCTTCCATGGAGTGGCTAGTGGGTTCAAACTGCTGACCTTTTGGCTAGCAGTCCATTGCCTTGACCACAGCACTACCCCTCCCCAACAGCTACATGAAGCCATCTACAATTAGTAAGACGATGTACAAAACTAGTATCTATTTCATCTTTACCTTGTCCTAAAGTAAAAACACACAGTCTGTAAAAGTAAAATTAATAGGTTTATTGATTTATTGATAGAGATGGTCCAGGCCAAGAAGACATCCTAGAAGATGGCAGCTCATTTGGACAATGAGTCAAAAGTGGGATATTTAGGAGCAGGCCTTAGCAGGAATGCGTAGATAACATATATACGGGATTACATAGTTGAGAGTTAAAGGTACATAATTGCAAGTGTATGTAAGTGCTCTTTAGTTTATTACAGGATGGTCCCAAGACAGTGGCAGGTCAGGTTTTTCTAACCTGCTATTGAAGTTGCTTTCTTAATTACGTCTGTTCTTGGGGGCTGCTGTAAGGGTTTATCCATAATGCTGTGCATTAAGACCCTTTGGGCATAAGGTATTGCAACTTACATCTGTTTGACCATAGAAGAAAGACCTCCTGGGAATGGACTGGGACACACTGCACCTACTAGATCACAGAGAAAAAAAAGTTTCCTTTAGGATATACATTAGGTCAGCACAAAGGTCAGAGGAACTGCTGTCAAAAAAGGCAACTTTTAAAATTCAACTTGAGTTCTAGACTAACGTCAAATTTAAGATGGAGTTAAGACTCCACCTTCAGAGTGCTCTATTTACTCACAGCAAATGCCTTTGATTTAAATTCTAGTACAATCTCATTCTCTTCAATTTGAATCAGATATGTTTTATAATGTCCATATATTAGTATGGTAATATGTGCATATAAGTTATTAATAAATATATACATGAGATGGACTTTTTTTTTTTACTAATGAGATATAAAATAAAAAAAATATTTAGAGACCACTGCTTAATAGGACAGAATTTTGTAGAGCTTATTCTAAATCTAGTGAGAAATGGTAAAGCTACACAACATATTCCAAAAAGTTAATTATTTAAAGAAATGAGTTCCTCTGGAACCAACATATTCTGCTCTCAGATCTCTCCTTTGGAAAGTTATAAGCAGGGCCACTAGCCTTCACGTATTCAAAATGAGTCCTAAGCTCTCTCCTTCACTGATTCATTCAAACATGTGTATTAAGCATACCCTATGTACAGATTATGACCGTCCAGAGGCCAGAAGTTCCTCTTGGGAGTTTCTAAAATGAGATTACAAGAATTTTTGGCAACAATTCTGCAAAAACAGCAAGGAGGCCACATGTTCTGACCTCCTCTAATCCCACAAGTTGTTGTTGTTGTTGTTGTTATGTGCCATCGAGTCGAGGCAGAATCACCATCAATAGCGCAAGGCCTATTACTGCAAGGCCTGACATGCTGCCTCCCTCCAGCCCTTTCACCAACCATTCCTTCCAAAGCACCCACCACCTCTCTCCTAGGTTCGATAATTCGTTGCAGTGGCC
>NW_006921873.1:4379918-4380517 GCF_000298275.1 Orycteropus afer afer
GGATCTCCTCAGTTGCTAATAGCAATTCCCACCTTGGAGTTTACAAAGACTTATGGGTAGAAAAGCCACACTAAGTAATTTACTACACCGCAAATTCCAAATTGTTTTTGGTATTTGGACACCATCTGCCTCCAAAGGGTGTAGACCAGTTATGTAAATCTAGTTAAAGGAAAAGGCTAATTATGGCTTAAGCTTAAAAACTGCACATGCAAATTAATTCTACTTAATTTCTGGGTTAAGGACTGATTTCCACTAAAGAGCTATTTCTTCCTCCTCTCCTTTTTTGTTCCAACATGAAAGCAGTGTAACAGATTGTCAGATGTATTCAGTGTTAATCAGTATTAAGCTGAGGATAGAAAATATTATAATAGTTAACATCTATTGAGTGTTTACATTATTCTAAGCACTTTATTTCTATGAGCTGTTTTTCTCTTTTAAAAAAACCCTCTAATGACTACAATAATATCTACTTTAAAGAGAAACTGAGGCACAGAGAAGTTAAATAACCTAGCTAATTATAATATGGCAAGGAAAAAGGCAGGATTTAGCTCTAGGAAGTCTGGCTAAAGAGTTCATGTTCTGAATGCTATAATAAGCCC
>NW_006921873.1:4381807-4386231 GCF_000298275.1 Orycteropus afer afer
TTGCTCTTTGTTTCTATTTGTTCCGTCTGTTGTTTTTCCTTTTCCCCTCTATTTTTGCTTACTTTTTAATTAATTTAAAATTCTTTTTGTTATTACATTTAATTGTAATTTTGGCTTATTAATGCTACTTCTTTGTTTTATTTTCTAGCGGTTGTTTATGGTTTACAATATGAATTTTTCACTTACTATAGCTAACATTCAAATGATATTATATTATCTCACTTACAATTTGAAAAATCTTAAAGTTGTATTCTTCCATTCCTCTAACTTCCTTTTAATTGTTTTTGTCATATATTTTACTTCTACATGTATTATAAATCTAGTAATCCATTATTGTGATTTTTTCCTTCAAATAGGTAATTATATTTTAAGTAAATTTAAATGTAAGAAGAAAATCTTTATATTTACCCATATATTTATAATTATTAGAACATGACTATTTGTGTGTAGATTTGAATTTTTACTTGATATCATTTCCTTCAGTCAAGAACAGTCTCTTTCACATTTTTTGTAGTTCAACTCTGTGTGTGATCAATTTTCTCAGATTTTGTTTGTCTTAAAATTCTTTATTTTCCATTCATCATTAAAAGATATCATTACTAGATGTAAGATTGTCAGTTGAATGTGCATCATTTTTAACAGTTTAAAGATGTCATTCCAGTATTCTCCCTTTACTCTTGTTTCTAGTGAGAAGTAAGCAAATATTTAAAAAATCTTCTAATCTTCTGTACCTTTTATTAATTTATTCTTCTTCTTTTTTTCCCTGCTTTTAAGACATTTATTATTATTATTATTATTATTATTGTAATTACTGTGCCAGGAGAAAAAGACCTCAGATTCAAATATATTCTATAGAGACCCTGTTTGTTGTTATTGTCGTTGTCATGTGCCGTCGAATCAGACCCGACTCATAGCAACCCCTCCATGGGTTTCCGAGGCAATATCACTACGGAAGTAGATTGCCCCATCTTCCTTCCGAGGAGTGGCTAGACCCTTTTAGTAAGCCTTAAATAGGACAAAGACAAACCAAAGACAATCATCCAGCTGAGTGAAACCCTCAGCATGTATCCATGACAGAAGCTGATGGAGTGGGGTGAATAACAGTCATGCGTTAGTTACATATGGCAGAGAACAAAGGGAATCATCACAAGATCATGAGTGCTGGTAGGTCAATTCATCAATGGTGTAGGTGGGACTACACAATGGGCAAGGACCATAATTGATATGTACATAATTGCAGGTTTAAAAAGCTTGCAGAACTGGTTCTAAGGTTTTAATTACCTGACTACTTGGTGGTCAGGTATGAGTCATGATCAGCTGACACTGAGCCACAGGACCAGGACTTCCACCTTTAATTTAAATTAGATAACATGCAACTGATTGGGTGTGTTTGGTAAATGCCCAGGCAATTTCCCAAGTTATTTGTGAGCACCTTTCTGCATAATCTACTTTCCATCACACTCTTTCTGAAAGCAAATCTCTCTCCCTGGGCATGCTACAGACTTTTCTAAGCATAGTCACATTGCTGGTCAGCAAGCTTTGAAGAAGTACCATAAAGAATTTGAATGGCATTTGAACTTACATTTAGGCTCAAAATGAAATTAGAGCTCCTGCTGAATGTAGTCCACAGCCTTCCAAAAACCAAATGCTTTAGAATTTAAGCTCTAATGTATTTCTAATTTTCAAAAATTTATTTATGATATACCTTGATTTGGTTGCAGTGTAGTGGTTAAGGCATTTGGCTGCCAACCTAAAGGTCGGTGGTTCGAACCTACCAGTCGTTCTGCAGAAGAAAGATGGGGCAGTCTGCTTCTGTAAAGATTTTTAGCCTTGGAAACCCAATGAGGATTGCTATGAGTCAGAATCCACTCGATGGCAGTGTGTTTGATTTGTTTTTTGGTTTGGGGTGGTTGGTTGGTGTTGCGTATGTTTGTGTACTTACTTTTGTGTTCAGCCTGCTTAGCGAAGGCTAAACTTTAGGTTTTAATCTACCTATTAGGCTGGTAGTGTAGTGCCTAAGACACTTGACTGCTAACCAGAAGCTTGATGGTTCAAACCCACCAGCCACTCCTTGGAAGGAAGGTTGTGCAATCTGTAGTGATATCACTTCGGAAACCCAAGGAGGGGTTGCTATGAGTTGGGTCTGACTCAACAGCACATAACAACAACAATAACATTAGGTCTCAGGGGAGCCCTGGTGGCACAGTGGTTAAGTGCTTGGCTGCCAAACGAAAGGTTGGTGGTCTGAACCTATCAACCACTCTGCAGGAGAAAGATGTAGGATCTGCCTCCATGAAGATTTACAGCCTTGTAAATCTGGTGGGGGCAGTTCTACTTAGTTCCATAGCGTTGAAATTGACTCTGTGGCAATAGGTTTGGGTTGAGTATTCAGCCTCAAGAGCATACAATCACTCAAAGGCAATATACTGTATACAAATGTAAAATTAAATTGAGATCTTTACTTTGTAATCCAAACATTTAAAACATTTCAACTACCTAAATATTTCAGCTAAAAATTGGACTTTTGTCTCAAAAAGGCAATATTCTCCAGAATTTTCATTTAATATTTGACTATGAAAAATATGGCTAGGGAGAGATTTACATTAATTATTCAACTGGTAAATTTAACAACTAGTCTTTTATGATTGGCCCATTTTGAAAATAGTAAATGTCTTAATTTGTTATGACATCATATTGAACTGATTTTACTTCAATTAAATAACTCAGTTATGTTATAGTGGCCAAAATCATTATAATGAAAAGCATAAAGTACAAGAAAAGAGAAAATGTAGCTTTTTGAGGGATGAACCTATAAATGTATGTCCTCAATGTACTATTTACTTCAAAATTGATTGGAACAATAAACTGAGTCTTTGTTGAGCATTTTCTTTGATGTTGATTAGGACTTATTTGGAAATACTTGAAAGAAAATGATGAATTGAGAATATGTCACTATAACAGCTTAAAACAAATGTTTTTTGCAGTTTTAAAATTAGTGTACAGTTCCTCATTAACTAACTAATCAGATTTTAAAACCCATTTTGTAACACAACTTAAGAGATTTGTTGTTCTTTTTAAAGTTGTCTTTATTTACCTGAGAAATTTGAAGAAATGTTATTTGGTTCCTTCTCCCTTCTGTCCTCACAAAATGATAAACATTATTTATCTCAACGTTTTACATCAGTATATTCATTTTCTTTGCCTGATTTAGAATCACGAATGCATCTAAGTGACTCTTTCATGAGATAAAAGAGCATGTTTTCCTAAAGATCTCTTAATTTCACTGATAGGATTTTGATGAAGTTAAATTTGAAAATGAACCAACATAATGTAGAAATATCAAAGAATCCCAAGGCGTAGAGAAAGAAGGAACTAAGTGGTGATCCAGACTAAGAAATTTAGGCTAAAATGGTGGAATAATTTTTCAAAAACTATACAAATAACCAGTGGCAGAAACCCCATGTTTTGAGTCTTTTCAAATCAAAGTAAGAAAATCTCTAATAGGATTTTAATACAGGACAGTCAAAGATTATCACATTAATTGATCTAAGTACTGGATTTGAACACATTTAGGATGAAAAATGGTAATGTCTGTGTTGTGGAGATTTACTTCATTTTGTTTTGGTTTTATTTTTGCAACCTAAGGTTATCTAGAAGACAGTAAAAGGATTGAGAAGACAAACTTTCTTACACATAACAAGAAAACATATTAGTGAAAGAAGTATCAAACATTTCAATAAATGGAGCTTAAGGCATATGGCCTCCAAAATGAAAGCCTAAATATAATAATGATGTGTATCTTTTCTTAATTTATAAATTTCAATCCAATTCTGATCCAATTATATTGATAGCTGCTTTAATAAATTGTCTTGGAAGTAATGGGTAACAAGGATTTAAAATTCAATTGGAAAATATCTATTTAAGGTTCCTGTTTATTCTATAAAATGAGTATGAAAATGTTTTGTTCATTTGAAGGCCTTAAGCAATGTTGAAAAATAAAAATAATAAAATCAAAGGAATAAAGAAAGAAATATTGTTTTGGGGAATGTTGGTAAAAGTCCATATGGAGCCTAAAACCCCTGACAACTAGTTTATAACATTTTTTCATAGTTACAAAATAATTTTATGAAAATAATGGCATTAAAAAGTCTTTATATGGATTCTTAAAGTACTTTTTTGCTATGTGTGAATACATAAAGATAGTAGTACTGCTCAAGGAGGGGTCAGTTTGTTACAATCTTTCCCTTTATTAAGCCTGTGAACATGTTTGCATTATACAAGCCATAGAAAAATCATAAATAGCTCCCAAGTTTATTATATTTCAGAATTCTATTTAACTACATTTTACCACTTTATATATCTATTTTATTAAATGGAGCATATCAGTCTAATTTAAACCCAGAAGACTGCTCCTAGTAAAAAAA
>NW_006921873.1:4386331-4386975 GCF_000298275.1 Orycteropus afer afer
CATTTATTATATTCTATTATATTTAAAGAAGCACATGTGGTGTAGTGGTTAAGACATTTAGCTGCTAACCAGAAGATCAGTGGTTCAAACCCACCAGCCATTCTGGGGAAGAAAGATGGAGCAGTCTGTTTCCATAAAGATTTACATCCTTAGAAATGCAATGGAAGTCACTATGAGTTGGAATTGACTTGATGACAGTGAGTTTGGATTTTTTTAAAAAATATATAATTAATTATGTACATAGTTGTATATAACATTCTCCATGCTGCAATTTTCTTTTATCTTTTTTCAATATACTTGAGCACTCTATCAATCTGAGTCTATTAATTAATAAATGAATTGATATATATTGTAATTAGAGTGTTTTATATTGTCATATTAATAAAATAAAATATATTTAGCTATGAATTGTGGAAATACTAACTCCCTGTTTTTGCAATATATATTTGTGTGCTTTTTCTTGTAAATAATTTAATTATTATCCAAGGAAGGAAGCCAGACATCAAAGTATCATTTCTTATTCTTATGTTTGTTATAACAAAACAAATTAGTTTGAGAACCTCTGTCATGGAAAGCCATCACTCATCTGTCACTTTGTCATACTGTGGTGGCATGCATGTTGCTGCAAGGCTGGAGGCTATGCC
>NW_006921873.1:4390454-4392127 GCF_000298275.1 Orycteropus afer afer
TAGAATGTGGAACAAATAAAGTTTGAATGTAGGAAAATTGGAAGTTGTCAAAAATGAAATGGATTGCATGAAGATCAACATCCTAGGGATTAGTGAGCTGAAATGGACTGGTTTTGGCCATTTTGAATCAGACAACCATATCATCTACTATGCTGGGAATGACAAATTGAAGAGGAATGGCATGGTATTCATTGTCACAAAGAATGTTTCAAGATCTATCCTGAAGTACAATGCTGTCAGTGATAAGATGATATCCATATGCCTACAAAGAAGACCAGTTAATACTACTGATATTCAAATATACACACTAACCACTGAAGCCAAAGAGGAGGAAACTGAAGATTTTTACCAACTTCTGCAGTCTGAAATTGACAAAACATGCAATCAAGATATACTGATTATTACTGGTGGCTGGAATGCGAAAGTTGGAAACAAGAATCACCAGTAGTTGGAAATATGGCCTTGGTGGTAGAAATGATCCTTAATCAACACCAATGCAAGCCACAGTCAAGACATCAGATGCCATACTGGACTGGGCAAATCTGCTGCAAAAGACTTCTTTAAAGTGTTGAAGAGCAAAGATGTCTCTTGGAAGACTAAGGTGCGCCTAACCAAAGCCATGGTATTTTCAGTAGTCTCATATGCATGTGACTGCTGGACAGTGAACAAGGAAGACCTAAGAAGAGTTCATTCTTTTGAGTTGTGGTGTTGGCGAAGAATACTGAAAGTCCCACAGACTGCCAGAAGAGTTAACAAATCTGACTTAGAAAAAATGCAGCTGGAATGCTCCTTGGAAATGAGAATGGCCAGACTTTATCTCACTTACTTTGGTCATGTTGTCAGAAGGGACCATTCCCTGGAGAGGGAAATCATGCTTGGTAAAGTGGGGGGTCAGTGAAAATGGGGAATACCCTTACCAAGGGTATTGACACAGTGGCTGCAACAATGGGCTCAAGTATAGCAAGGACTGTGAGTCTGGCACAGGACTGGGCAATGTTTTGTTCTGTTGTACATAAGGTCATTATGAGTCAGAGCTAACTCAATGGCACCTAACAAGGATAACAGATAGAGTTGACTTAGCTTCCTGTTTTCATCATGTAGCAAACTCCATGTGTGTAGCCTCCATTTATGTTGTTGAAGAAAGCTATTTCCAATGAATAGGTCTTTGGTCTTACAAAATTCTATCATACAATCTCTGGCATCATTTATATCACAAAGGGCATATTTACCAACTACTCATCTTTCTTTGTTTCCAACTTTTGTAGTCCAAAATTCAGTAATTATCAATGCATCTTGACTACATGTTTGATGAATTTTAGGCTACAGAAGTTGGTAAAAATCTTCAATTCTTCATCTTCAGCACTAGTAGTTGGTATGTAAATTAGAATAATAATCATTTTAACTGGTCTTTCCTGTAGGTATACAGATATTATTCTATCACTGACAGTATTGTATTTCAGGATAGATCTTGAAATGTTCTTTTCAACAATGAATGTGTGCGGTGTAGTAAATTACTTAGTGTGGCTTTTCTATCCATAAGTCTTTGTAAACTCCAAGGTGGGATTTTGTATGAGCAACTGAGCAGCCCCTGATTGCTGAGGCTATCCACCTGGGTTATTTCTGTTGGGAGTGGCACAATACAATGTTCTGGGAGGTGCCCACTCTCTCTCACG
>NW_006921873.1:4392227-4396973 GCF_000298275.1 Orycteropus afer afer
AGTTAGGAGCTCTGGTGGTGCAGTGGTTAAAGCATTCAGCTGCTAACCAAAATGTTGGTGGTTCCAACCCACTGGCTACTCCACAGGAGAAAAATGAGGCAGTCTGCTTCCATAAAGATTACAGTCTTGGAAACTCTAAGAGGCAGGTTTACTCTGTCCTATAGGGTCACTAAGGAGCTCTGGTGGCATAGTGCCTAAGGCATTTGACTGCTAATCAGAAGGCTGGAAGTTTAAACCCATCGGCCTCTCCTTGGAAGGAAGATTGGGTAATCTACTTCCCTAGTGATACTGCCTTGGGAACCCAAGGAGGGTTCTCTAAGGGTCAGATCCACTTTGACGGCAATGAGTTTGTTTACAGGGTCACTATGAGTTAGAATACACTCAATGGGAATATTTCTTTTCAATTTGTCATTCCTAGCAAAGTAGACCATGTGATTACACAATTTAAAATCATCAGTACCAGTTCATTTCAGCTCATTAATGCCTTGAATGATGATATTCAAGGGTTCCATTTCATTTTTGAAAACTTTAAATTTTTCTTGATTTGCACTTCATATATTCCCTGTTCTGATTATTAATGGATATATGCAGCTGTTTCTTTTCACTTTGAATCATGCCACATCAGCAAATGAAGGTCCCAAAAGCTTTATTCCATTCTCCTCAAAGTTCACCCTGCTTTGAGGAGGCAGCTCTTGCTCAGTTGTATTTGGAGTGCCTTCCAACCTGAGGGGCTCACCTTCCAGCACCATGTCAGACAACGTTCCCCTGCAATTCATAAGGTTTTCAGTAGCCATTTTTCTTAGAAGTTGTTTACTAGGACCCTCTTCCTAGTTTGTCTGAGTCTGGAAGCTCTGCTGCTGAAACCTCTACACCATGGGTGACCCTGCTGGTATTTGAAATACCTGTGGCAAAGCATCCAGTGTTACAGCAACACAGAAGCCACCACAGTATGACAAAGTGACAGACGAGTGGTGGTCCGAAAATTAAAATGTCCTTATTGCAGGTCTTTTGAAATCTTACTAACTGACATTTTGTCCACTTTTCCCAGATGAGTTCTATAACATGTTGAAGAACGGGGAAAAAAGAATCTTCTTTAATTTTGTTTCACTTTAGTGAATCCTAACCATACTTTTCTTTAATCACTTTTCCATGTCTGTCTGATTGTTACATTCTAGGAAAGGATGAGATCTTTAATTCATTCAGTTCGTATTGGGAAGGGGCCAAAACAATGATCATCCATTAATGCTTGGTTGGAGTAGCCTTAGAACAGTACAATTTAGGGAAGATATTTACACCTCCTTCCCTTCTCCCTATTTCCCAATTTGGCATATTCTAGCTTGTGTTTTCTCTCTCTGTAAATCTGAGAGACACGAAGAGACATATTCAGCGTCTTTTGTCTGAAAAGTCAGACATTTCAATGATTTTCTTTAAGGGGTTCCTCATTTGTAACCAGCTTTGCCATTAACGGAAATAAATCTGAATGTCCTATTGTGCATCTTTTTTCTTTCCTCACAGTCTGAAATTGCCTTTGCCAAGTTTTTGAGCTTGCATCTGAAAGACCCTCTCTCATTTTCCTGTTCCCAGCCTCCAGCCCCATTGAATTCCCGCAGAGCTTTCTCAGGCTTAAGGGCTGCAGTGTGAAGGTTGGGAGGACTCGACCTACTCTGCTGACCCAGTGGCCTGAGCCAATCACAAGAGAGAATTGGAACCTCACTGGAGCCCTTCTTCCCATCCCCTCCCCCTGTGTCAGCCTCTTGGAAGAGAGACACTTGGAAGGGTGGGTTTGCAAATCAAATCCCTGGCTCTTTGCCATCCTCTTTTCCAAATAAGAAGGCAGGACCTGCAGCTGAGGTGCAAAGGGGTCATTTGAATTTCAGTGGCAATAAAGTCGGAAGATTCCCACTCCCGTCTCTTATCCTTTCTTGAAGCTAAAGAGAGGAAAGACAAGAATGGTGGAGGCTTTCTGTGCCACCTGGAAGCTGACAGATAGTCAGAACTTTGATGAGTACATGAAGGCTCTAGGTAAGTAAAAATGTGTTCTCTTCTTAATTTGCAGCTTCAAATACTTAGAGATCCTTTTTATGACCTATCAGATTAGCAACAGACAAAGACAGATAATATTGCCATAATCTGAGGCTAGGCATCTCTCACTGAATTGACTTTGAATGTGACATTTGCCCATTTGCCTGTTTTCTTGGCCGAGGGCAAGTAATTGAACATTTGATATTCTGTGGAGGATACGAGGCTTCTTTGTCTTTGTTTTTTCTTCCACGTCTACTTATTATTTGTGCTCAGTATTTGTATTGTGTGATCAGTGGACAAATCATGTCCTAATGAAACTTGCCCATTAGAATCACCATTCCAAAATCAGAAAGCAGATTCATGCTTTGGGAGTTATTGGGAAGTTGCAGATGACTATATTGCTTTCCTTGCTATTTTAGGTGTGGGCTTTGCCATTAGGCAGGTGGGGAATGTGACTAAGCCAACCGTGATCATAAGTCAGGAAGGAGACAAAGTGGTGATCAGGACTCAAAGCACATTCAAGAACACAGAGATTAGTTTCCATCTGGGAGAAGAGTTTGATGAAACAACTGCAGATGACAGAAACTGTAAGGTAAGAAGCCACTTTTTCTCTTGGGTGGGTGTGAGAAGGAGGAGATGAAAGACATTCCCTGTACTTTTGGTAGGAGATGAGAAGGAAGGAATGTTTTCTTTCAATTTGGCCAAGAAGACATGAAGACTAACGTACCATTCTAATGCACATATGTTCGGAACAATGGGTACTTGCTATAGCTCAAATCTCTAATCCATTTGTCTCTAACTTGTGTTTTTCATATTTTACATCACAACTGTATTTCAGAAAGCATTTAAAACTGTTCTTTTGAAAGACAGATTACACTTCATTTAACCTGTCTGAGAGCTTCAGAGAACTAAGTAAATAAATGTTGTTGTTGTTGTTATGTGCCTTCGAGTAGTACCCGACTCATAGCGACCCCTCCTTGGGTTTCCGAGGCAGTATCACTACGGAAGTAGGATTGCCCAACTTTCCTTCAAGTAACTTACTGTATTTTAAGACTATTTTAAACCAGAATGGCCACTAGTCAGAAAGCAGCATATTAGTTTGGCTCCGGGTTTTTATTTGTAACATATGAAATTGTTGCATCAAGATGTACACATTTCAGTCAAATGATCAATTATTAGAGTTTATATAATAGTGAATCTAGAGCAACAGAGGGAATGGTATTAATACTATAACTAAATGATTAGGGTTTATCAATTATACAACTCTTACAAGAAAAAAATCGTAAGTTCTTTGGTTTGGGTGTCAGGAATCTGACCTGTGTTTCTTGCCATGTTGTGCATTTTGTTATGCTCTCAGTCTGTTGTAACTCTGGATGGCGACAAACTCATTCATGTACAGAAATGGGATGGCAAAGAAACAAATTTTGTGAGAGAAATTAAGGATGGAGTAATGGTTATGGTGAGTAATGGCAACTGTCCTTCCTTCCTTTGTATGCCCCTCTCCCATTCTTCTGCCTCCCTGCTTTCCTCCCTCCTCTTCTTTCTTAATAGCACATCTCTAGCAAGGGCCTTAGGAGCTCTGGTAGCATAGTGCCTAAGGCACTTGACTGCTAACCAGAAGGCTGGTGGTTCAAACCGACCAACCACTCCTCGGAAGAAAGGTTGGGCAATCTACTTCCCTAGTGATACTGCCTTGGCAACCCAAGGAGGGGTCACTATGAGTCAGGGCCGACTGGAGGGCACATAACAACAGCAAGGGTCTTTAAGCATATGTAAAAGAGGTTAAATAAAAAGATCCTAGTCCCCCCGCCCCTTGGTTATGCTTCAATAGCAGAAAGAGGTAAGAATTTTAATTAGTGTAGATAAAAAGAAAAAAAAAAAAAGTTGTGATTGATTGTTCTACACTGTTGTTGTTGTTATGTGCAGTCGAGTCGGCCCCCACTCACAGCTACCGCTCCTTGGGTTTCCGAGGCAGTATCACTACGAAAGTAGGATTGCCCAACCTTCCTTCCAAGGAGTGGCTGCTGAGTTTGAACCACCAGCTGTCTGGTTAGCAGGCAGGTGTCTTAGCCACTATGCTACCAGAGCTCCTGTTCTAACACTAGGTGTCAAAAATGTTTTTCAGTAGGACTAGTATTGTTATGTGTTATAGAGTTGGTCCTGACTTAATGAAATCTAAATATAAAACCAATAATCATGAAAATATATTAACATGATTGATATTATTATATATAGATTGTTTGAACTTCCTTCTGAGGAGTAGCTGGTGGGTTTGAACTGCCAGCCTTCTGGTTCACAGACAAATGCGTTAGGCATTATGCCACCAGAGCTCCCATAATTGTGAAAATATATTAATATGATTGATTGATATTATTATAAAACCATGAAGGTTATTGAATCTCAGAAAAAGTAATTTAAATCACCTGTAATAAATAATAAGAGACTGTTTTGGTTACCTAGTGCTGCTCTGACAGGAATATACCACAAATGAGATGGCTTTAACAAACAGTTTATTCTCTTATAGTTTAGAGGCTGTAAGTCCAAGTTCAGAGTGCCAAGCTCTAGGGGCTGGGTGAAAGCTCCTCAACCTTGGGCTTCAGCTCTGCCTCCTGGTCCTGGCCCACTGAAACTAGAGGCTTTTCTTCACTCAGACAGCTGCTGGCTGCTGAGACTGACAAGCCCAAGGTTGACAAGTAAAAAGGCACAGTCCCAATGTTACCAAAC
>NW_006921873.1:4397773-4402646 GCF_000298275.1 Orycteropus afer afer
ATCTAGCCTCTCCCAGAGACGTTTTCTGTGAACCAGGTAATGGCATTTTGATGACATTGACATATTGAAGCAGATGCATTCATTTTTTAGGATTGCTTTACACATCCTTCCCAAGATAATACCAGAAAGGATTTTTAGTTTTGTTATTTAGGAAAATGGACTGCTTCCTTCTCCCCTTGACTACTGCAGTCAGAGCTCTTCTACCTTGAGGTACAAGACTTACATATTTATACTTGTTTTCATGTTTGGAAGTGGGGATGGGAGCAGAGGAACAGTTATCCTTTCATGTTAAGAGATATTTGCCCATATTTTCATACAATGATTATTAAAAGAAAAGATTCATTTTTGAAAGAGTCAACCTGTTTCTATGCTTCTGTCTCAATTTTTTTGTGAATATAGAAATGCAAATAGTTTAATTTTGGCATGTATGACTATAATCAGGCAAAATCAAGTTCAAACAAGGAAATTAAAACAATGGGCATATTATATTCTTGAAAACAGCATCAATACATGAAAACATTAAGCCCTTAAAAAAAAAAAAACTATATTTTGTAAAGTCGTTTTATAGCCTTTCTTCATGTTGCCTATGACATCAAAATAATAGAACCCATGTTTTACATTATACCAACTAAAGCACCTACGTTCACATAGGTTAAAACATGGCAGCCAAAGCAATGAAAATATTTTTACATTTACCTTTACCTATTGATTTTAGAACAGGCCACTCCATATACCATTTGCCCAAGTGATTTGGATTTTTGAGAGATTTTTTTTTAACAAGTGCCTAGAATATGAATTGAAATTGTTATGTTTCATATTTTTTTTTTCAAAGCACATAGGTGAGAAAATGATTTAGACATGCCACTCCTCACACTCAATTTGCCCCTACTACTTTCATAATTTAAGGCAAAAGGAATTATTTTAGTATGAATCTAGATTGCTAATCTCAAATTTTGCTTCAGATACGAACTTTGTCTACATGTGTATATAAGTAACGTGTACCCTCAATAAGTATGACTTTCTTCTCTTTTTAAAGAAACAGTTTTGCAACTTTGGCATTGTAAATTTCATTAGTTTTGCATAATTCTTAAATCATAAATATGGTAGTCTTTAAAATTCAGCTACTGATATTCTTGTGTAAAAATATTGTATTTCCTTTTAAATTTTTCAGACTCTTACTTTTGGTGATGTGGTTGCTGTTCGCCACTATGAGAAGGCATAGAAAGGTGATGGTCCTTGTGTGGGCTGATTTCTCTCTACAATTTTTCTGTTCACTCAAGTCTCAGCTGCTATCCTCCTATTGTAATAGCACAAATGACCACTAATTAGAAGGTTAACCTTGGTGTGGAAGAGGAAAATAGTGATTTAAAAATATGTTGCTCCAAGCAACTAGTCAGTTTTGATCAGCAAATCATCATATTTTATAACTCGCATTTAAAATTTTGAGTCACTTTTTTTTTTATAAAGAAGTAAATAAATTTTATACTTTCTTTTGGACTTTATATCAAATGGGAATAAAAATCTTACACATGTGAAATGGTGTTTTTAATATCATTATTCTGACTGGAAATTGCTTAATAAAAAGTGTTAAATAAAATAGCCATTCTTATGGCATAAATAAGACTGGGAGACTTAGCTCCTAGTTAAAAACAATAAGCAGCAATTTAGGGAAATGTGGAAATTTCACCATCTTTGGTTGAGATTTCTCCAGAGGCTTTGTGATGTTTAAAATCATTTTGTCAACATCTAAGACTTGTTACAATGGGTTGAGCTACAGAAATGAAGTCTAGCCATTGGAAACAGATCATCTGAAGAAGCAAAATGATATCCTGTATTTTTTGCCAATAATATGCTCACATATATAATGTGTGGAAATTATGAAATTAAGTAAAATAATTCTGGCATTGTGCATGCATTATGTGCAAAAAAATACAGTCTATCAAAATGCCTTATTTAATCAAAATGCCATATATTCACAATTTCTTATTAAAAGATAAATAGCAAAAGGGAGTGAATTTTATCCTGGATTATGAATATGTGTCTCTACATTCGTAAATTTAGCTGGTATAAGTCAATATGAGTGTTAAATGGAGTGTATAAAAATATACATAAAGTCATTTTAATACTTTTTTGAGTAGTATTAAAAGAGGAGGAAGGTGCTTGCAACTAAGTTGCTCAAACCAAAGTACAACAATATGTCAAAAAAACTGGCATAGCGACACTTACGAAAATACCTCCTGACTGGAAGGAATGTGGCAAACAAATGTAGAAGGGACATTATTTGTCCAAAATTGGGTAAATGATTTGGTAACCAAATCACAAACCACAAACCAAACTCATTGCCATCAAGTTGATTCTGATTCACCCAAACCAGAAGCAAACCCACTGCTATTGAGTTGACTGATCTCTAGCAACACCCATAGGATTTCCAAGGTTGTAAATCTTTACAGAAGTAGATTGCCTCATCTTCCTCCAGCGGAGCACCTGGTGCATTTGAACCCCTGACCTTCCGGTTAGTAGCCAAGTGCCTTACACACTGTGTCACCAGAGCTCCTTGAGTCTGACTCATAGTGACCCTGTAAGGACAGAGTAGAACTGCCCCATAGGGTTTCCAAGGCCATAAATCCTTGTGGGAGCAAACTGTCACATCTTCCTCCCACGGAGTCATCAAACCATTGAGCTTTCAGTTAGCAGACAAGTGCTTTAACCACTGCACCACCGAAACTCCTTCGGCAGTTTAAAAAACTGAATTTTTAAAGTATGAGCAACCATTTTGTATTTTATAGTTTACAAACTACTTCTTTTAAATTTTCTCAACCTCACATTGTGAAACAAATGTTGTTATTATGTGCTGTCGAATCGGACCCGACTCATAGCAACCCCTCCTTGGGTTTCCAAGGCAGTATCACTGCGGAAGTAGATTGCCCCATCTTCCTTCCAAGGAGTGGCTGGTGGGTTTGAACTGCCAGCCTTCTGGTTAGCAGTCAAGTGCCTTAGGCACTACGCTACCAGAGCTCCCATGAAGCAAATAAGGGAGGCATTATTTCTAGTTTACTGATGAGGACATTAACGATAAGAGATTTCTATGTCTTCACAATCTCATGGCTGGTACATAATACTGAATGTCAACTGCAAGCCCTGCCAACTTTCTGTGTATTTCCTCTCAAAAAACTAACATTTCAGCTAACTTCTTCTGAAACAAAAATGCAAGACATTATTTCCCCTAATCATCACTTAGGAAATGTTAGCCATTTAGAAAACAAAACAAAATAAAACAGGTAAATATTTTCAGAGAAAATATATAATGCTCATTTTTTTCTTGACAGCTCAGTGATTTCAAGGCATAAATAACTTGTAAGTATGAGGAAACTTCCTCTAACTCACACAATTCACTGCAATCATAGTATTATTAACTATTGAATTACTTTAATAGACCATATTAAAGAGTGGAAAAATCAACAGTACAGCTATGGGATTTAACATTGAAACTGCGACTGTCAAGATTGTCTGCCTAAGACTACCATTCCTAAAACTAAAGTCTATCTCTGTTGTATAGCATGAAATAGTGAGCAGATGTTTGCTCCAACTGGTCTGATGGCCAAAAGCAGAGGGCTGCTTAACTCTAGGTTAAGCACATATTCCTTACGAGGTATCCTGGGGGGCTCAAAGTTTAAGCAGCTCCTTTGCTAACTGAAAGGTTAGCAGTTTGATCCCATCAGTAGTCCTGAAGGGGTAAAACCTGGCCATTGGATTGGATATGCTCCTATAAAGATTAAAGCCTACGAAACACTGTGGAGGCAGTTCTAATCTGTCCTGTAGGGTGGCTATGAGTCAGAATCAGCTCCACACACAATAGTCTTAGAATAAATGGCCAGGGATGGGGTGGAGGTGGGGATTCATCTTTAGCTCGTTTAATGAAGTAAATAATATCCTCTGTTTTCAGAGGCCTCAAAGTATGGGCTGCAGTGGTGGAAGATAAAGAACAGATAGTTTGGCTTTATAAATATTTCCAAAGTAGTTGTAAATCATTTTTCTTCAAGCCCTCTTCTATATGACAATATAATCAGAGATAGTAATTAATTGTAACTAACGTTAATTAATAGTAATTCCAATGTACTAACTTTTCTGATTTGTCCCTTTTGTTTTGATTTTTAACATAGTTAAAAGCTGTAGAAAAGTTACCAAGACCAAAGGCAATTTATCTACAGACCTTGGAAGATGCTGTTAGATGTGTCGAGCCGATTTAAATTCATAGGGACCCATATAACAGCTTGGAAGTACAATTCTGAAATTCCAAAACCTTGAAGATACCAACTAGGCTGCAAATTGTTTTGTGACCTCCAGTCACTGACTACTGCCAATGAGTAAGAGGAAACTTCCACCCTGTCACGTGTGTCCTCACACAGACATAAACCTTCATAAAATGCATGTTTCATGGACTTATGAATATATACTCAAGGTGAGTGGTGTTGCTAGGGTTGGTGTCACCCAGTGTGGTGACTTAATAGTGTCATCCCTTTCATGGGCCTCCTCCTATACCAGATTATACAGAATCCTTAGTAAAGTTTTTTGTACTAATGTTACTTGTAAATCATAATTCCCAATATCACTACATGTAATGGAAATAATAATGACATAAACAACCAGCAAAATTAAAGTTACACCTTTAAAGTACAACAGCGTGTGCAGACGAAACCACATTGATTCCAAACTGAGTAATTGGCTAATAATGACAGCTCTGAGTGTAGTGCAATACAAGGTTCAAAAAGTAAATTCACATACACTATTAGTCTTGTAGGTGTACTGATACATGTAAACTAAACCTAAAAAACAAACTCAATGCTGTTGAGTCAGATCTGACTCATAACGACCC
>NW_006921873.1:4402771-4403750 GCF_000298275.1 Orycteropus afer afer
AACTAAGCTTATCAAAAAAATTTTCAATGTTATAATTAACTACAGAGATATTTTTGTAAAAAATAGTAAGTTTATGCTGAAATGCTGCATAAATATTTTCTAGACTGTGATTTAGTTGTCACCCCCTCTGATAATGTTACCTGGTGCGTTTCGCACCCTCTCTCCCCAATCCCTCGTAATGACGTCACTGCCTAGGGTAGATTTATATACCCAGAGATGCTGAGGCACTGTGACCTTATGCTTCTGAGAGAGTGAGTACACAGATTAAAAAAAAAAAAAAAAAAGAGTAGATAGAAGAGAGGCTGGTGTCCCTACTCATTAATTTTAACATAGTGTCTTTTTAAGATTGCAAACATTCCTTAGGTTTCAAAATGTATGTCTTATTTTATGGCTTACTTGCTGAAGAACTGTTTCACAACCAACTTAATTCCAGTAAAGAATATTGGACATAGTGTTCAATAAAGAAATGAAAGCTGCTATTATTTACAGTTTATCCTTTTCCTATCTTTCAGAATACTCACGAGTTATTTTCCTATTCTTTAAGTTGTTCTTTGTCACCAGCTCCCATCCACTTTTTCTGTTCCTGAGATATTCCCAGGACCATTTTGTCCCTGACTGGAAAGTACTTTGGTTCTCACAAGGCTGTTGAAAATCTTAGTACCCAGGCAGGACTTGCAACAGAAAACTGAAGCCAAGTGGCTCGATTCCCATTTCAAAACCCCTTTCATGAGACACACTCCCATTAAATTACACAGGATACAAAATAAGATTTGCTCTGATGAGAAACAAATACACTTTAAATTTTTTTATAAGGTTAGTACTTCAGGAGCTATAAAGGAATCCACAACCTATAAATGTAAACCATATGTTTTTGAAGAGTTCAGCATGTTAAGAGACAAAACAGAAAACACATCCAATGCAGTTTGGAGATCTAGCCTCCTTTGCCAGACTAAGTATTTGAAAGGAAAAAAAAAAAAAA
>NW_006921873.1:4413228-4414773 GCF_000298275.1 Orycteropus afer afer
CGCCCGTGCTTACCTTGCTCCCAGAGACCTGGTCCCTCTCGGGAGTGTAACAAGGGAAAGTGTTCAGTGCAGATCAGTGAGTAAGCACAAGCCCGCCCGTGCTTACCTTGCTCCCAGAGACCTGGTCCCATAGAGACTATTTTATGTAGACTTCCTTCTGGATCTTTCATCTCTCTCTTCTTAGCTATGAGGTTAAATGTGTTATAAAATTTTAACAACCTTGAGAAGAAATAAAAACCAAAATATAACTCACCTTTTTACTACCTAACCAAATCAACTGTTTTCAATTCTTAGCTTTCTTATGCCAGCTTTGAGTTTGATATTTTTGTTTTTGTTTCCTTTTCAAGTGTTTGTCTTTATGCATACCTAACTTTTATCCTCTTGGTATGGGTGAGAGTTTGTTTACTTTTCTCCATTCTTCTGGGGTAGTCATGTGCTGCTGTCACATCCAAGGTGTAGTTGATGGACATCAGTGGTAATCAGAGTGGACTGGAAAAAATCAAAGTGTTACCAAATCTCAACTTAAAACAACTTTAAAATTATATATGAAGGGGTAGCAAAATCATTGAAGAGGTATGCAAATTATGTCTAGGTAACTGTGGGCACCCTTTAAAATGGGGTTCAGATTTTGACTCTAATATTTATGAGCTGTGGGTACCAGAACACATTTTCTGATTGACCCAGAATTAGTTTCTCAACTCTAAAATGAGCACAATTTCAGCCAGTAATTTTGGGGATGAAATGATATAGTATATTTAAATTCCTTATCACAGAGCTTGGCACATAGGGAATACTTAATAAAGAAAGCTACTAATACTAGCAGTAATAGTAGATTTCCTTCAATGAAAAAATCTTTCTCAAGATGAATTTCAAGCAAAAATGCCATCAAATGGTTCCTTGACTTCTGCCTGAAAACCTAATGGAATCCTCTTCCTTAACATCTGCTTCCCTTAATTTATATAATTGTTACCTCATAGAAGTGTGAGATGGACTTATATTACATAGATTTCAAGAACCTCTGGAAATTAATGTTTTTGGCTTAAAAACTAGTATTAAAAGTTTATATTCTTTTTATGTTGATGTTGAGAGGCAAGATGGGGCAGGAATTGAGGAATGATATTTAGTTTCTGATTCCACAATGCACTCACTGGGTAACTGCAACAAACTGCATCGTATTTCTGTCAGTTTTTCTACAAAAAGAATATAAATAATTTCCAAGACCTTGAATTCTACTAGGAGACTTGCTGTTACAACACAATGTGATATTATCATTGACCTTCCAATAGGATGTATTTTTCTTTATACAAACTATCTTTGTTATGTAATCTTTGCAATGCAGTCATGCTACCACTCAGCTCCTCAATTCTGACACAGGCAAGTTCTTCCTATTTCATTTGCATCTCCATCTTCTCACAGGGAAGGAAGGACTGTATTTAACTTTAGAGCAATCTAACAGGAGCTCTGGTAGCATAGTGCCTAAGGCACTTGACTGCTAACCAGAAGGCTGGAGGTTCAAACCCACCAGCCACTCCTCGGAAGGAAGGT
>NW_006921873.1:4414873-4422463 GCF_000298275.1 Orycteropus afer afer
AGGAATCCACAACCTATAAATGTAAACCATATGTTTTTGAAGAGTTCAGCATGTTGAGACAAAACAGAAAACACATCCAATACAGTTTGGAGATCTAGCCTCCTTTGCCAGACTAAGTATTTGAAAGGAAAAAAAAAAAAAAATCTTGGAAGAATAAAATCAATAGCCTCCAGTTGTGATTTCCGTTCATCTCTGGGGGCTCTGGTGCCACAGTGCCTAAGGCATTTGACTGCTAGCCAGAAGGTTAGTGGTTCAAACCCACCAGGTGCTCAGCTGAAGGAAGATAAGACAATCTACTTCCTTAAAGAGTTACACCCTCCAAAACCCAATGGGGGTCACTATGAGTCAGAATCAACTTGATAGTACTGGGTTTGGGTTTTTGTTTTGTTTTCTGAGGTATATAAAGCACCATTCTCAGTTGTAGAAAGCTTAGTGTCTGAGCAATGGTTTTCAAACATTAGTGTCACTTCAGCCTTCCTGGAAAGCTCTGAAAACATAAATCACAGGGCTCCATCCCCAGTGTTTCAGATGCAGGAGGCCTGGGGTGGGGCCTGATGATTTGCATTTCTACTAGATTTTTCAGGTGGTGTGTGCCAATGTTGCTGGTCCAGAGACCCACAGGCCTGCCCAAAAGGAGCTCTAGTGGTATAGTGTTAAGGCCTTTGGCTGCTAACCAGAAGGTGCGTGATTCAAACCCAAGGGCTGCTCTGTGGGAAAAAGATGAGGCAGTTTGCTTACATAAAGATGTACAGCTTTGGGTTTAATCTTTATGTAAACCATGAGTTGGGATACACTGCTGGCAGTGAGGTGAGTTTTAGTTTTGATCTATCCAAAACTTCTGCTGGCCTTATCCGTTTCCAGACCATGATACTTCAGGGTTTTCTCCACTTCTGCTGAGGAATCTCATTTGTTTAGGGCCATGGGGCATTTAAGGAAGAGGATCTGCTTGGGGTTGGCCCAAGAACATTCCTTCCTAGGCCAGTCACTGACATAAGTTACTAGAGGGCAGATAATCCCATGACCGCAGCTCACAAGCAGACAAGTCCACCAGCAGAGGCTGCCCTCACACGTGATCGGTTAGGCGTTCACCCTGAAGCCCTCTGCTGGCTCCTCCAGATGCCAGGGTCCCCCTGCCTGAATGGAGCCTCTGGAGAGCCGGAGCCTCCACGGTGCGGGCCGCGGCCCGGCGATGGCGCTGCTGGGCGCATTCGTCTACTGCGTTCTAGCCATCTGGTGCTACTGCCCCGGCTTGGGGCTGCCCCTGGCGCCCCCTAACTCCGGGACCTCTGCTCCGGCTGTCGGTGAGTCCGCGGCAGGCACTTCCCCCGGGAGCTGCTGGAAGCGAGAGCTCAAAGTTAGGAAAACTATGAGGGGGCAGCTGACCTGGGCAGGACTAGTCAAGCTGGGCCCCGGAGGCGTTGGATCCTGACAGCGGCCGCGGGGCGCCTAGAGGGCAACGGAGAGAGGAGAAAACAGGCGGGGAGGTCAGGGCTCAGCAGGGGAAGGAAGTGCCAGCGCCGGTAAGGCCGCTCCGCTGGGGGGAGGAGGACCAAACACAAAACCAAACACACTACCGTGGAGTCGGATCCGACTCAGTCACCCCTCCTGCAGTTTCAGAGGTGGTATCACTACGGAAGTAGATTGCTCAACCGTCACAATTCCGCCTCCACTTCACTTGTTTACATCTTGCATCTCGATGTGCTTTGCTCCTTGGGAAAGGAAAGAAAAGCTGCATTTCTTACAGAGAAAGAAAGCTGGTGAATTGGAAGCCCCGAGGCCTAAATCTGCCCTGGGCGGAAGGAGAGCTGCTGAATTTTCCACTCACCTCTGGGATGTAAATTTCTGTCCCTCCAGATTACTATAGAACTCCTCCCCCTCCCATAGAATTTATGGGGCCTTCATTTCTTTTTACCTGGGTGCCACTAGGTTTCATGCGGGCTGGACCGATTTCATTCATTTCCAGCACTTACTACAATGCCTGGTACAGTAGTGAGTCTGAGTGTGATCCTGCACAAGGAGCATCGGCATCACCTGAACTTGTTAGAAACGTAAGTTTTCATCCCCAGTCAAGACTTACTGAATCTAAAACTATGGGGACGGGGCCCAACAATCTGTTTAACAAACTCTGCGGGTGATTTCTAATAGACAACAGTGTTGAGGTCCACTGGTCTAGAATAAGGAGCTCTGATGGCTTAGTGGGTAAGACATTTGGCTGCTAACCAAAAGGTCAGCGGTTCAAACCCACCAGCTGCTCTATGGGAGGATGATGAGGTAATCTACTTTGGTAAAGATTTACAGCTTTAGAAACCCAATGGGGGTTGCTATGACTTGGAATTGACTCATGACAGTGGATTTTGGTTTAGAATAAATAGAGGTTGATGAAATATGTACAATGCCATCTGAGCCTTCACTTTCAAAGATCATGATGCCCACACACACTCCCTTTAAAACTAATTTAAGTGAAATGCTGCTCCATAACATCTGTTCTGGCAGTGTCCGCTGTATGTATGTCCATGGTTCATAAGATTGCAGTAGAGTTCAGAAAAGCCGCCAGAGAAGGAAACATCCCAAATGCAATAGCTTCCTGAACCCAACACATGTATCTCATGTCTCTTGTACACAAAGCAATTGCACTGCCAGGCATATAATGGTACAGTATATATAACCTATAAGACGTATGTCTGGATAGTCATAATAAATACCTATGTTACTGGCTTATGTATGTACTGTACTTTCTATTTAAAAAGTTTACCATTTAATAGTGTATGCTTCAACTGCTAGACAGCATCCAATCCCATGTATGGTGTGTCTCTTCAGTGTTGTCACTTTATCTCTCTGTTTAATTTTCTTTTGAAAATATTACTGTGAAGTGCAACATGGCTCCCAAATAAGGCAAAACAAGTGCTAGTGACAGCAGCAGCAAGAGGCAAAAGAGAAGTGTCAGTCTGGAAGTGAAACGAAGTGTTATTAAACAACATGAAGGTGGAAAAGCAGTGAATGCTATTGGTTAGTCATGTTTGTACAATGACCAAATTACTTAAAGCCCTGTTTCACAGAATGTATTGTGGACGTTAAGTGATACATGACTGTACTTTGTTACTAATTTAAAAAAAAAATAGAGCGAGGTAGAGCTTTGATGGCGTAGTGCCTAAGGCATTTGACTGCTAACCAGAAAGCTGGCAGTTCAAACCCACCAGCCACTCCTCAGAAGGAAGATTGGGCAATCTACATCCACAGATATACCACCTCGGAAACCCAGGGAGGGGTAGATATGAGTCAGAATCCACTCCACAGCAGTTTTTTTTTTTTTTTTTTTGGCTTCTTTAATACTAGGAGCTCTGGGGGCATAGGGCATAGTGCCTAAGGCATTTGACTGCTAACCAGAAGCTGGCAGTTCTAACCCACCAGCCACTCCTCGGAAGGAAGATTGGACTATATACTTCTGTAGAGACACTGCCTCGGAAACTCAAGGAGGGGTCGCTCTAAGTCACAATCAACTGGACTTCAGTGTGTTTGGTTTTTGGTGAGAGCTCTGATTTGGCTTTGAGGGTAGCTGTCTCTGAAGACTCAATGCAGTACTTAGTGCCAAAACCTCTCTCTCTGTCTCTGTCTCTCTCTTTCACACATGCACAGGGGCACACATGTACACATACACAAACACATGACTTTGGGGATGCTCTGGGGAACATGTCTCTTCTTTGTCTGAGAGCCAAGTCCTCTTGATTCAGCTCTCATGCAGTTTAAAGCAAGATTGGTAAATCTGGCTTCCCAATTCTGGCAAATGTCAGTCAAAACAAGAAATTGCCCACAATATTTACTGTGTGCTGGTTTCTGCTTTGCTTATGCTGGAGTTGTGTTTCTGTGATTATATGACTGTTCAGGGTTTTGAGATAAAATGTTTCAGGTTACATGACACCAACCAATAGCACTGGCTGTATGAGTTTATGCCTCAGACTTTCAAGCAGCAGTAAGACTGGTAGGAATAAGAACTGCATCCACTGTCCAGGGCTTTACTTTCATCTAGTATGGTCAAGCTATCTACACACATATCAGCAAAGTGAAAGCGATTATTATTATTACAGAAAGCAAATGGTAAACAATAGGAGGAACACAGTACCTATAGTGAACTGATCCTGCTCTTTACATATAACACACTTTGTAGGAGAGGAACCTGCTTATATCTCAAAGGGAGACCATTTACCCTTCCCCTTAATTACCCATGTCCGTAGAATATGAAGAACAATGAGGCATCAGTATTGGTGGATAACTCATTAACAACCTGCAGTATGCAGATGACATAACTTTGCTTACTGAAAGTATAGAAGATTGAAGCACTTATTGATGAAGACCAAAAACTGCAGCTTTCAGTATGGATTATACCTCAACATAAAAAAATCCTCACCATTGGACCAATAAGGCACATCATGATAAATGGAGACAAGATTGAAGTTGTCAGGGATTTAGTTTTACTTGGATCCACAGTCAAAGCCCATAGAAGAAAAGTTAAGAAATTAAAAGATGCACTTAACTGTTTTGGGCAAATCTACTGCAAAAGGTTTCTTTAAACTGTTAAAAGGCAAAGATATTGCCTTAAAGACTATGGTGTGCTTTACCCAAACCATAGCATTTTCAATAGCCTCATTTGAATGCAAAAGCTGGACAGTGAAGAAGAAAGATTGAAGCAGCATTGATGCCTTTAACTGTGGTGTTGAAGAGTATTAAATATATAATGGACTACTGGTAGAAGGAACACATTTGTCTTGCAAGAAGTATAGCCAGAATGCTCCTTAAAAGCAAGCATGGTGAGACTTTGTCTCACATACTTTGGATATTTTATCAGCAGGGGACCAGTCCTTGGAGAAGGACATCATGCTTGGTGAAGTAGAGGGACAATCAAAAAGTGGAAAACCATCGGTGAGATGGGTTGGTACAGTATGTGCAACAATGGGCTCAAACATAGTGATGATTATGAAGATGGCTTGGGACTGGGCACTTGTACATAGGCTCACTATGAGTCGGAGCTGATTCATACTTATGCCACTCAGGAGGTGCACATGGTTCAGTTTACAAACTCAGGCTCGGGCGCTTGTTGCTGTCTCATTGGAGGAGCCTACACAGCTGCCTTTGGGAGAGGCCCACAGGACTCCTGCTGCATTTGCTTTGCCTCTGGTCCCGGCTCTCAGCTCTGTCTTGCTGTAGGAAGACCCTTGCACAGAGTCTTTTGAGCTTCTGCAAACAACCCATGGGGGATGCTAGCTCTTTTGGGGACTTCCTACCTGGGGGTCCACAGCTTTCTCTGTAGGCCCACTACAGCGGTCTCTCTTGGTCTTCAGTGTTGCACTATTGACCCACATTACAGTTCTTTTATTTGGGTCTAGGAGATTCTCAATGCAGCGATGTTGGGTCCAAAGCATGGGCTCTATTGTAGGCTTATGACAATCATGAGGTTTCTCCAGAGCTATCTGTGAAATAGGCCCCTTATAGTCTCAAGGTATAGCCCTCCCAGCAGGATTGCAAACCAAATAATCCCCTAGGCTGACTATTATCTTACTGGATAGATTTTTTTTTTTTTTTTTTTTTGGCTAGCAAAAATATCAATCATTTGCAAGATTGTGGCCTAACCAGTCATTTTGAGAGATTAACAATTTTGGGAGAATTATAAACCCAGGGCCAGAAAGGCCATACAAGAGAAAACCTTGCAACCCAGGTAATTTCACAGTTTGGTTTTAAAGAGCTGAGCATCAAGGGTTATCATGAAAACTTTATGGAGACCATGTGGACTTCCACTTAACAGTCTTTGGTCTTTGTTTTGATAGGGAATCTCGCTGAGTCACTTACTATGGCAGAGGAAGGGAGAGGAGTAACTGGAGTTCAAAGGCCTGAAGTTCTGACTCAGCAGTTTCAAATTATTTTGCATGTTTTTCTCTTTGATGTGACCATCCCAAACCATCCCACCCTACACTGCCCTGCTAAATACTTGAACTTCCTTTAGAGGTCTGGCAAGCCAAGTCTCTGCTTGCTTGTTTGTTTTTGTTGTTTGTTTATTTCCTCATGAAAATTATCAGCCTCTTCTTTCTGCCCTGTCAGTGCTGGTGATCAGAGAACAACCCAGGGAGGCTTGAAGTGTGTGTTTGCCCACAACTCTGGAGGGTTAGTAGCCCAGGGAACTGTTGGACTATTTCGTACTTAGAAGTTGACCTTATCAACAAACAATCAAAAACCTATTTTAAATAAGAGCCAGAAGTCCAAACAAGTGAAGTGTAGTTCAAAAGATTCTCTAGGACAAAATGCATAATTTTCTTTGACTTAAAGATTTTCTTTGTACACTTTTCAGCCACATTGTAGCTACATTTATCTAGGTATGTTGACACTACACACATTCCCGAAATTCTTTTTAAAGATTATTTGCAGAACAAGTGAAAAGAATTTTGACTTTGTACGAGGCAACCTGGATTGCAGGGAGGGCTTTCTGCTAAAGGCCAGGTTTGTGGCCTTGAAAACACACACATGTATATAACACACATGCACACACAGCATTTTGTATACCATTTTGGTTTGTGTGTATGGGATGAGCTCCAGAGGTTTATTATTCAAGGAGTTTAAGTTAGGAACCAGTCAGTTCTGTTCTAGACTTCTGTTTAAAGACATCCTTCAGTGAATCTAAATAATTACCCTCTTGCATATCTGTCTGGCAATTCAATGTAGTAGGAGCACTAGACTGAAAGTCTGGAGAGACTGGTTCCAGTTCAGCTTTTATTGTGAGTCATTATGTGACCTTGAGGAAATCCTGAAAGCCTGCTTTGCTTAAATATCATCATATGTAAATTACAGACATATTTGCTGAGCACCTCCTCAGATATATTCTAGATGCTGGTGAAAGATAAATCCAGGTACTATTTATATCAGAGCGGCATGCCCTTAATGCATTCTAAGTTTTGGTTTACAAAAATTCAATGTGTTTATGGTCTCAGTTCCCTTAATCATCACAGTATCTTATATGGTGGTGGTGTTACTTGCCATCAAGCTGATTCTGACTCATGGCAACCCCACGTGTTCAGAGTAGGGCTGCTGCATAGGATTTTCTTGACTGTGATCTTAACAGAAGTAGATCTCCGAGTGTTTTCTTCCGTAGCAGTGCCTAGTGAGTGCTAACCATCGGGTTAGTTAAATGAAAAAAACAAGAAACCCACTGCCTTGGAATCAATTCCAAAACATAATGAACCTAGTTTATCACAAATCATGTGTACCATGTAGAGACCTTGATCTCATATGTAAGTGTTGTTGTTACATATTCTGTGTGTGAGGAAAGTGAGAATGAAGGACACCCAAAGTTGAACATGTAGAGAGGCAGTATGTGCAATGGTTAAGGACAATTTGGATTCTGGAGTTAGATTTCCTGAATTCACATCCTGGCTCTATTACTTGTGAAATATGTACTTGAACTTACTGTCTATCTGCTTCCATTTGTCACCTGTAAAATGAAGCTAATAAAGCCAACTGTAAAGTATATAAAACAGTACTTACCATACAATAAATACTCAATAAATTGTAACTATTATTAGTAAATAGAAAAGTTCAATCTCAAATTTG
>NW_006921873.1:4426783-4436308 GCF_000298275.1 Orycteropus afer afer
CTACTTCCGTAGTGATACTGCCTCGGAAACCCAAGGAGGGGTCGCTATGAGTCGGGGCCGACTCGATGGCAAACACAGACAGAACCTTTAAAGGACTAAGACTTTCCTCCTTCAAAGGGAGGAGCAACTGTCTCTAGTGCTACTAGTGTAAATATTTGTATGAGAATTCCAAAAGAGAAGAACTAAATTTAACAACATTTTTTGTCTAATCAACAGGACAGTTTTGGCACGTGACTGACTTGCACTTAGACCCTACCTACCACATCACAGATGACCACACAAAGGTGTGTTCTTCATCCAAAGGTGCAAATGCCTCCAACCCTGGCCCTTTTGGAGATGTTCTGTGTGATTCCCCCTATCAACTTATTTTGTCAGCATTTGATTTTATTAAAAATTCAGGACAGGAAACATCTTTCATGATATGGACAGGGTAAGTGATCAGATAAATAGTCACTACTTGGTATTTATTAACTGTGTCCTAAACTTCATTAGAATACTAAAGACCTAAAGAAGATTAAAGCTCTGGTGGTGCAGTGCCTAAGGCATTTGACTGCTAACCAGAGGCTGATGGTTCAAACCCAGTAGCCCCTCCGCAGAGAGAATATAGAGTAATTTACTTCTATAAAGATTTGCTGTTTTGGAAACCCAATGAGGGTCACTATGAGTCAGAATCAACTTGATAGCAAAGAGTTTGGGGAGCTCTTGTAGCATAGTGCCTAAGGCATTTAACTGCTAGCCAGAAAGCTGGCAGCTCAAACCCACCAGCCACTCCTTGGAAGGAAAACTGGACAATCTACTTCTGTAGAGATACCACTTCAGAAACCCAAGAGGGGTCCCTATGAGTTGGAACCAATGTGATGGCAGTTTTGGTTTTTAAAGAAGATTAATTGTTTTTAGGAATTATTTGGGTAAAAGAGACAGATAAAAGATAAAAACTTTAAAAGTCCTCTTGGATTTTTGGAATATAGACTTTAGAAATATGTTTATGCTCACTAAGGGATGAATTAATAAACAGCACACTTCTGTATAAATGTTTTGAAGTGTTGCTTAATGTGATAATAGATTTTGATTATATAAAGAAACATAAACAAAAGGTGATAGTAGGAGTTAATCTGTGAAGGCAATTTTGTAAAGTATCATCTTCTGGTGGTATAATTATCAAATTGCATCCCTCATGACAGAGTGAAGACACCTATTTTTTTCAATACCTCAGTCAATACTCATAGAGTAAACACTCTGTGCTGGGAATTGTGATAATTAATTTTGACATTGTAATTCCTCATTTAACCTTTAGGAAATGCATTAGTATTCTTCACATTTTATAGGGCACCATGCATCTAAGTGGCTTCCAGGTCTATACAGCTAGGAAGTGGCAAAGCTGGGATTCGAATCCAGGCATTTTGGCTCTGTCGTCCATGCTCTTAATTACTGCACTTTTTTGCCTCTCATAAATCTTCAGTCAATCAGTGAAAGAGACCGAGATCCCAGTTTCTTTTCTGTGTTATATTTCTATTAATTTTCTCTTTTGTAGGATTCTCTGTGGAGAGGGAGGAACAGAAGTGATGAAGAATACTTAATTCTTTTTAACTATTATCTGCTGTTTTATAGCAGAAGTCTGTAATGTTGTGTAACAAAGCCTGATGGGTATATTTTATAGAAAATGAGTTCGTTCTCTATGATTCTGTCTCTTTTCAGGGACAGCCCACCTCACGTTCCAGTACCCGAACTCTCCACAGACTCAGTCATAAATGTGATTGCTAATATGACAGCCACTCTCCAGAGTCTTTTCCCAAGTCTCCAGGTTTTCCCTGTCCTGGGTAATCATGACTATTGGCCACAGGTAAATTTTACCTCAACTTTCAGAAGTGCTCCAAGAATTTTTCTTATTAGTAATGTCAAAATTAACAGCCAGGGATGGGAGCAGGGGTCAGGGAAGTAGAGTGCCCTTAATGGTAATTGTTGAGGAAGGCAAGACAAGTGCTTTGGAGACTTTAAAGTAAATATTCTAATATTTTATAAAAAGTTATGTCAGTAGTTTTTAGAAGCACATTACCTAGTTTGTGGTTTATTAATTTCTGCTTTCCTTCATCATTATCTTCAAGTTCTCCTATTTTTTAAATAATTTAATTGTTCACTGGCATTTCTATGACAGGGTTAGCAAGGAGGGTTAATGATGACAAATGTTTACCTTTTGCAGAATTTCTTTTAGGCATACAAAGCTCTGTATACCCTGATCTAAACTTAATTGTGATTGTAAAATGAAAGTATAATGACTGGCATAAGAACTAAAGAGGGAGGTCTTTGTTCAAGCCTTTTCATCTAGTCAAGTGGTAATTCCAGGCAGACAGGGTGTTCAGAGTATTTAATGTCTGATAGAAGCTGCACTCCAACCAGTCAGACTGACCATGTGTTAATTCATCCTGTGCATAACAGCTGGTTCTACTAGTTCTAGTTTCAGGGTCTTGTTATAATACTGTAGAATGTTACATTTGTACAGATGCAAGGGATCCCAGAGATTGTTTAGTACAAAGGTTGTCAAACTATGGCCTGTGGGCCACAAGTGACTCACCACATGTTTTTGTAAATAAAGTTTTATTGGAACACTGCCATGTTTATTCATTCCATGATGTCTATGACTATTTTCTTTCAGCAATGGCAGAATTGAGTAATTGTGAAAGACTTGAAAGCCAAAATTATTTACTCTCTCACCCTTTATGGAAAAAGTTTGCTGACCCCTGCTCTAGATCAATCTTTCATTTTATAGGTGAGAAAACAAGAGGCTCAGAAATGTTAACTTGTTCAAGTTCTCACAATCACATCTCATATCCATATCCTAGGGAAGAGCTCACATTCCGTATCTCTTCACTCTAGTACTATGTTAAATTAGACCAACACTCTTTGATGCCTCTCTTGTTCTTGCCAGACTAATACACTCAGTATTTTCTGAGCATATTTAATTTCATGCCTGTCTACTTTGGTCCACATTTTTCTCTCTGCTTAGAATATCTTTTATAGCTCATGTTACCTGGGTGCTAAGTGGAGATTTTGGTTATTTTGGCTACTCCAACCTAATTATAGTGATTTTGACAAGTTGTATTCTAGGACAAGCTTAAGTTTCAAATGACTTTTTGGGACTGGCCTCTCATCTTGAGATGAATAATACGTGAGCTTTTGGGGGTCAGCAACTCAACCAATGGCCAACTTTTGTTATTTCTAAGAGGTTAGCCAACACAGTAGAGAGGCTTGAGAGCAATCTACAGGTGGCTCAAGGTTACACACATTGTGTTTATATGCCTTGAATGATAGGCAGACTAGTATAGTAGAAACAGTCTACTATAAGAGCCAGATTCACTAGCATTTAAATCCCCATCTTACTATGTGCATCAATAGCTTGGCTACTTGGGTAATTCACTGAATGTTCCTGATCCATTGGTCCCTTATTTATAAACAGAAACGATATATACTTATGACACAAAGTTTTCATGAAAATGAGTGGTGATGTATACACAAAGGGCAGAGAGTTTAGTAACTCTTACATAATGTTGTCGTTAGCTGCTGTTGTGTTGATTTCAATCCTGGTGATCCCAAGTGTGCAGATAGGACTGCACTCTATAGGTTTTTCAAGGCTGCGACCTTTTGTAAGCTGATCACCAGATCTTACTTCTGAAGCACTTCTGGGTAGGTTTGAACCACCAGCCTTTTGGTTAGTAGTCTAATGTTTAACCATTTGTGCCACTTAGACACATAGTCAGCCCCACTAAGTGGGATAGGGGCTCTAGAAAATGGGTGGTGGTTACTGTAGCTTGTCTATATGTTACATAGTCATTCAGTAGTGACACAAGGTATGTTTTACTTAAATATTTTGAGGTTATATTTCATTTATCTTTATCTGTGTCTTCTTTTTATGCAGTTAAATCTTTTAATAATTCAAAAGCAGAGATGCTAACTTCTATATCTTATTATATCTTTGGCTAGGGTAAAGCTAACGTACCTTAAACATTTAATTATTTTTCTTTCTAACTTAAGAGTTTATATCTGAAAATTCCCTTTCCATTTTTCTACTGATCTTCTCCCCCTTTTTCAGTTTTGAAAATATTAAATGTAACATGCAACATTCCAAACTATATTCTCGAGACTGATATCTGATTCTCATCAATGTTGCAAATATGCAAATCCATTATGCACCATGGCTACATAAACATACACACACAGACACATGTCCGCACCCATTACATCAGAAAGATAGGTACAGGCAGCACAAGGATTCCTTTCTATTGCTGCCCAAGGAAGTCATGGCCTGGTTCCTCATTTACTCCTACACTGGGAAGATCAGCACCACCAAACCTATAGGTGGGTCCCTTGCTGTTGCACCTCATTTCTTGACAGTGATCATATCACAATCTAAAAAGATTAGGAAGGAGCATGGTGCAATATACAACTGGATGTAAGACTGATGGTGGAAAGATCTGGGATACAGACCAGCTCTGGGACTGAGCAGCTGTCCTGGGACAAATCACCTAACTTCTCTGGTGCTCATATTTTTCATATTTAAAATAAGAGTGTGTAGAGTAATTTTTATATAATTTCAAGATTCTTCATGACCATATCAGTATCATCCATCCCAAAGTAAACAAATGACTGAGCCTTTGTTATTTTCTAATACTATTTCTTAACCAGTACTGTTACCATTTCTTAATCAGAATCTAGATTGGCCTAAGCCTTTGTTTAATTCTCAATCAGGTGATCTTGATCTCTGACATAAATTGAAAATATATTCTGGGTAATCAGATTTAATGAAAAGAAGTTGTTTGGTTGTTATTTGATCTGAATGCATATCTATTTTCATCCTACATTAGGCAGTTAGGAAAAGTCACCTTGAACCAATGTGACTTTGGTGTCATCTTGGAAAATGACTAAGTATTTTCATTTGTGCCGACAGGAAAGTGCCACGAAGAAATAGATTTATCTCTATCAGCAACACACAGAAGGAAAGAAGGAGAATAGAGAAAGGAGAGTTAGTTTTTAAATATAATTTTTAAAATTATAAGAGAAATAATTATTCAGTTTCACAAATGACTTCTTACTTTTATTTTTATGTAGTATTTACTTTCTTAAAATGTTTTGGCCTATAGCTTTTGTCACCATAAAGCCAGTTCCATTTCCTCTACTTTATGATAATAAAGTGGTTATATATATATATGTATATATACACACACACACACACACACACAATATATTCTTAAAAAATTCAAAACATGATATAATTAAAAAAAAAAAAAAACCAAAGTCACTGCCGTTGAGTCAGATCTGATTCATAGCGACCCCTCCTTGGGTTTCCCAGGTGGTATCACTACGGAAATAGATTGCCCAGCCTTCCTTCTGAGGAGTGGCTAGTGGGTTTGAACTGCTAGCCTTCTGATTAGCAGTCAAATGCCTTAGGCACTGTGGTAGTTATTTTCGTGTGTCAACTTGGCTGGGCTCCATGATGAGACTGGCAATCAGCTCCATGGTGGGATTTACCCCAAGCAGCTGAGTAGCTGCCTTTAGGAATGTGGTCTGCTTCCTGTATTTAAGGAGAAGCCTTGGGAATGGTCTCTAGTGTATGGCACGCTTGGACCCTGCATGTGGCCATGTCATTGCTCAGCAGCCTGCTATGCTCTGCCGACCTTGGGACTTAACAATGGACTTAAGTTAATAGCCTGCTGTGTGGTTTAATAACTAGGTAACTAGGTAACCAGAACAGGCACTATACCACCAGAGCCCCCATGATATTATTTAGGCTGACATAAAGGGAACTTTAAATCAAAAGTACATGGTTGCAAGTCTTTCATTCAGGGGGGAAGCTCTATAATATCTTCCTTCCGAGGAGTAGCTGTTGAGTTTGAACCACCAGCTTCCTAGTTAGCAGTCAAATGCCTTAGGCATTGTGCCACCAGAGCTCCTAAACATGAATTCAAAAATCATGACATTTTTCCCATTCCTTTGGCATATTGCACCAGACCTACACATTCAGGTTCAAACTTGCTCTTAGTATCTGTTTAGTAAACACACTTCCACGCACATCTTAGGTTCTGGCACACCACAACACGTGAACACCTCTGTATGACACACAAATTTCATGCCTATGTCTGTGTCTGGGCCATTTTTATTTTTTTCTCTGGTGCCATTTCTTTTCAACTTAGTGAAATTGTTACTCAAGGCCTGATTAAAAGGCTTTCCTGGCTCTCCACCCTGAAACTCTGGGGGAGTTGATTGTCCTTGTTTCTGCACCGTCAGGACCTCTGTGGTAGCACCCAGCATAACATACTGTTTTACAGTTTTGTCTTTCCTTTCCCAACTAACTTATAAGTCCCTTGAAGATTACATCTATCTGATATTCATCCTTGCATCTCTAGATGCCTAATGCATTAGTAAATGCTCAGGTAAAGTTTAAACTGATTACTCCACGAATCTTCTAATACTTAAATGGTGTATTATGTTGTTTTTGGCTAGGATCAACTGCCTGTAGCCACCAGCAAAGTTTACAATGCAGTAGCAAACCTTTGGAAACCATGGTTAAATGAGGAAGCTATCAGTACATTAAGAAAAGGTAAGTGAACGACTTACTTATCCATATTTTGCCTCCATTTTTATTCGTGTTGTTTACACTTAAATCCTTAATGTTTATTTGGGTGTGCCAACTCCATAGAGCCTCTGGACATGGTTTCTCTGGAGGAGAGTGAGTAGAAACATTGCTTTGGGACATTTGTTATGAACCTGTTTATCTCGTAGGGAGTTCTTGTCAATCCTTTCCCACCCTCTATTAGATGTGTTTCAAATGAAGCACAGGCTGAATTTTGGATTTGAATTTAAATAAAAGTATATGTTTATAATTAGCAAATTGATTGGAAACAGAGAATGAAAATTAACGTTTAACCAATCAGGCACAATTTTATGAAACAAACCTTTGGTAAATTGGTAAAAACTCAGAAAATGGAGCTTGGTATACTTGGTGTAGGACCTCTGGTGGTGTAGTGCCTAAGGCACTTGACTGCTAACCAGAAGGCTGGCAGTTCAAACCCACCAGCCACTCCTTGGAAGGCAGGTTGGGCAATCTACTTCCGTAGTGATACTTCCTTGGAAACCCAAGGAGGGTTCGCTATGAGTCGGGTACGACTTGATGGCATTGCGTTGCATTTGTTTGTCGTACCTGGTGTGGAGGAGTGTAAGCAGTACACAGTAAGGCCTTCCCTGGGTAGTGTCTATCAAGCCCCTACTTCAAAGTCCACAAACCCTCACTAGGCCAATCTCTGAGTTTTTGTGAGCTTAACGGAGGTACCAAGCTGCTAAATTAAAACCTCGGTGTTTTTTAAATTTTCAGACAAATATATGTCAATGTCTGGAATTCTCTCAGATCTTTTCCCCCACTATTTTTATTAAACCTTTAGATTTTACCCTTGTTTTATTTATTTGTTTGTTTGCTAGCACTCAGAGAGTCACAGAATAAATGTATTTGAGAACACCTTAGAATTAAGTAATGATCTTAATTTGTCTAGGGAGCTATGTCTAGCCCATGGGCGATGTAAACAGTTAAGGTGCTCTGCTGATAAACAAGAGATTGGAGGTTCGAGTCTAGCCTAGTTGCCTCAGAAGAAAGTCCTGGGGATCTTCTAAATATTCAGACATTGAAAATCCAGTGGAGCACAGTTCTCCTCTGACACACCACACATGAGGCTGTCATGAGCTGGAAATGACTCAACAGCAACTGACCTGGTGATGGTTAGTCCTAGGCCCCTAAACCTTCAAGACATATGAAAAGCTTGTGTAGGTTGACAACAGAGCCACAAAAATGGCCAGAAACACTAGAATGACTAATATTAAAAAGAAAGAAAGAAAGAAAAAAATAGCAATGTTAGTGAGGATGTAGGGAAATTGGAACTGTTATTCACTGCTTAGTAGAGATGCAAATGGTATAGCCACTATGGAAAATAGTGTGATGATTCCTCAAAAAACTAAAAATAGAACTGCCATAGGACTCAGCAATTCCACTCTTACATGTGTATACTCAAAAAACTAGAAAGCAGGAGACTCAAAAAGAGACTCGTCCACCAATGTTCAATGCAGCACTATTCACATTAACCAAAAGGTGGAAACAACCTAAATGCACACAACAGATGAATGGATAGACAATAAAATGTGGTGCTTACATTCAGTGGAATTCTCCTCAGCCAATAGGAAAAATGTTTCACAATAGCTCTCATTTTGTTGTTAGCTGCGGGCAAGTTGGCCTCTGACAGATGGGGTGACCCCATCTGTTACAGAGTAGACCTGCTCCATAGGGTTTTCTTGGTTGTAATCTTTATGGAAGCAGTTATTCAGGCCTTTCTTCTGCAGAACTGCAGGGTGGGTTCAAACCACCAACCTTTAGGTTAGCAGCTGATTGCAAACTGCTTGCACGACCCAGGGTCCTTTCTCTCATCTTAACTCCCCAATCATAAAAAGTAGGAGTCAATATATTAATCTTTTCTTAAACAATAAAATAAAATTCACTGACTTATCACCTAATGCCAAAACATTTAATTATCTTCTCATCTGAATATTGGATACAATTTTTGTTACCGTAATATGCAGAAGTGGCATGTTGGACCTGACACATTGTTGGGTTCCCCTTCACCAGGGCTCCCCCAACCCAAGGGATAACGCCACCCAAAATCACTCACGAAAGACGTCTCTTGATGCAAAAGCAGGAGGAGTTTATTCGAGGTACCAGCGCGCTGGGGCTCCACTCATATCCCATGCGGGGGCAGAGGAGTTGAGCAGCCAGCAACAAAGTTACACAGTATTTAAAGGCAAAACTACAAGGGGGTGGTCAGAGAGAGAGAGTACAGCTGATTGGTAAGTTTAAGTTTGAATTCTCCAATTACGTGGTATGGTTGAGTTCAGGGCTTAGTCATCCTTGCCTTGCCCCTGTTCCTGGAACTGGGGCCCGCCCTTTTGCTGGCCTTAATAGTGGCCTTTTATTGCAAAACTATATTAAATATTACATTTCTAATTTCGTATTTACATTTTTAATTCCACAACATAAGTTCAATAATGGGTTTAATAAATGTTTGTTAAATCTAATGACAGCCTATGAATGTGCAAACAAAACCACAAGAAATAAGTACAATTTTCCTGACAAGATTGTAAATCTTAATTAACAATTTGCTTTCACAATGTCTGTGTATATATGTGCATGTTTTCCTAAAATGTGTTCTGAATTTGTTTTTATAGGTGGTTTTTATTCACAGAAAGTTACCACTAATCCGAGACTTAGAATCATCAGTCTAAACACAAACTTGTACTACAGCCCAAATGTTGTAACCCTGAACAAGACTGACCCAGCAAATCAATTTGAATGGCTAGAAAACACATTGAACAGCTCTTGGCAGAATAAGGAAAAGGTAGATCACATAGACCAAAATCAGCAGGGAATCCACAGGGGGCTAAAGGGGAGCTCTGGTGGCATAGTGCCTGAGGCACTTGGCTGCTAACCAGAAGGCTGGC
>NW_006921873.1:4436988-4438601 GCF_000298275.1 Orycteropus afer afer
AGATGTCATTTAGTTGTGATGAATATGCAAAATAGTTCTCTGCAATCCTTGTGTTTCTTCCAGGTGTACCTCATAGCACATATTCCAGTGGGGTATCTGCCATATTCAAGAAGCACCACAGCAATGAGAGAATACTATAATGAGAAATTGATAGATATTTTTAGAAGATATGGAGATGTCATTGCAGGACATTTTTATGGCCACACACACAGAGACAGCATTATGATTCTTTCAGATAAAAAAGGTAATGTGATATTCTGTTTGAATCTCTTCAGGCTAAGATGCTCAAGGATAGCAGGGAAGATCCAATAAATTAAAAGTTTCATTATATCAAACTGTCAGCCCCAGCCTTTTCTGAATTATCTCATATGATTATATGAGAAGTATCCAATAACAAGATTAGGCCTGCAATTGGGATTCTTCAACATATATTCCTATAGCTCCCTGTGGCCAGTGGTCAACAAAAGCTTCTAAAACTCTCAGCTCTCTCAAATTTTCTTTTGATCCTTGAGTTTAGAGAAATATTGCTGCTTGTTACTTACCTGCTAGACTTGTTTTACTTCTAAGAATTTAAAAAAACAAATACTGGTGGGACACCTGAGACTATGGCCCTTAAACACCCTTCAAACTTGGAACTGAACCCACCCCCAGGGATCACCTATAAAGTGAATAGACAGACCTGTAAGTGAACACTAATAGCTGCGAGGGCCTTAATCCTCAGAACAATCAACCATATGAGACCACAAGAGCAGTATTAGCCCAGAAATACCACTGCACAAAGGCAGGAAGGGGCAGGAAAGATAGGCTGATGGAAGTGGGGATCCCAGAGGATTTCATCTAATGTCCCAAACAAAAAATATATAAATCGTTGAATGGAAAACTAATTTGCTCAGTAAACTTTCATCCAGAGCACAATTAAAACAAACAAACAAAAAGTCTTACAAAACACACATTTTAATGCTACCGATTAACAGTTTTTTAAAATAATTTTCTGTCTTTGACTAATAACTATTTTGCTTCATACATTTCCTTTTAAATAATTTTTTTTTGTGAAAAAAGACAAGCACAATTTATATCAATAATTTGAAATAAAATATATTAAGCTTTCACAAACAGTGAATTTGAGATTATCTACTATTTTGAAAGATTACTTCTGTATGAGGGCAGAAAACTGAGAATTAATAAAATAAGAGTTCTGATTTTATGCTAGTCAGGATAAAAAATTAGTATGCATTTTTTCAGTAATGGAGAATTTTTCAAAAATGTTGTACTTCTTTCATATCAAATTAATAGGCTTGGAAAAAATGGCATTTTTATTGAATTTGGCAGCTTTTTTAGTGAGAAAGAGATTTAGTCTTATAAAATAATACATGTATATGTAAATACATCACCGGGGTTCCTCATATGTATACAGATGTATTTGTGTATGTGTGTGTATTACAAACTGATATTTTAATCAGATTCTTATGTAGTTATTAGAATATCATTTTAGGTAGAGGTATAGCAAAAACTAGTTTTGTATTTTGCACTTGCAATGGACTTATATTTTTGTAACTTGAAAATTTTCAAATATATAAGAGCAGAGAGGATACAACAAATTCCCATGGACCCAT
>NW_006921873.1:4438931-4441635 GCF_000298275.1 Orycteropus afer afer
TATAATATATGTTTTGTCCAGGAAATCCAATAGGTTCTTTATTTGTGGCTCCTGCTGTTACTCCAGTGAAGAGTGTTTTAGAAAAGCAAACCAACAATCCTGGTGTCAGGTTATTTCAGTATGATCCTCATGGTTACCATTTATTGGTAAGTTGGCACAATTTTACAGTTGGCTTTATAGTTATGCATGTCTTTGCACTTCTGTTAGTTTAATTGAATGCTTCTAAGCATAGTGTATGAGTTTTATTTAATAGTGAATCTCACAATTTCTTTATTCTTTTTGATGTTTGGAATATTTGTCAGCATGTTCTAAATGTGGGCATATGAGATCAACTTTTGGGAGGCTGTTTCTGTGTCAGGATTTCAGATTTATTTAGATGGCACCCAGTATGGGCCTAATCTGTGGATTTGTATACATACCAGAACTTTTCAGTAGGCCATGTTGTCCCTGATTGTCGTTGAGTCAGTTCTGACTCATGACAATCCTATGTGTGCAGAGTAGAACTGCTCCATCGGGCTTTCAAGGCTTTGAACTTTCAGAAGAAGATCACCAGGCCTGTCTTCTGAGGCCTCTCAGATGGGTTTGAACTGTCAACTTTTCAGCTAGTAGCCAAGTGCATAGCCATTTACGCCACCCAGGGACTCCATTACTAAGCCATAACCAAAACCAAACCCATTGCCATCAATTGAGTTCCAACTACATTGACCCTATAAGGCTAAGTAGAACTGCTCACAGGATTTCCATGGCTGCAGTGTTTATAGAAGCAGACTTCCACATATTTCCCCTGCAGAAAACTTATCTGATCTGTAAGTATCAGATAATGGGGTAAATAAGACAATTGACTGACAAACTAGTCTAAAAGAATCTTTTGATGACTATTAGTTACCTATATTTGCTTTGAACCTCAGATGTTTGTGTGTGTATGTGTGTTTGTGCACGTGTGTGTATGCACCAACATGAGAAGATGACCGTGACATGCTGCTGTTGTTGTTATGTGCCAGCAAGTCAGCCCAACTCATAGCGACCTCTCCTTGAGTTGCCGAGGCAGTATCACTACAGAAGTAGATTGCCCAGTCTTCCTTCTGAGACCTTGATATAGCCCCAAGTAAAATACTTTTTTTAAAAGTGCAAAACAGTTTGTGTAGCATAACTCCATTTTATGAAAAGAAAAAAGGTAAGTAGACATGGATCTTCTAAATATATTTATTTTTGTACATTAAGTCTAAAACAGCATTCGAGTCCTTGTAAATGTTTAACATCTGGTTCTCAGGGGGTGGAGAGCCTGGATTTATAGTGTTTGCCAATTTCTGTGGTATAAATATGCCTATCATACCAATTTCAAGCTAGCAAAGTGACATCAGTAGAATAAAAATATTCCTGAAAGTTTAAAAATTGGCTTTCATGAGTTAGTACAAACCATTATCAGCACAACACTGATTTATACACAATTGTTAGATTAAATTGCTCAGTTGCTGCCCAAAAGGTTGGTACCCAGTGGTGCCTGGGAATAAAAGGTTGGTGATCTACTTCTGAAAAATCAGCCACGGAAACCATACTGAACCCAGTTCTATTCTGACGTGCATGGGGCCACCATAAGTCAGAGCAACTGTTTTTTGGATTATTAGCAATGGTTATCTCTGAGGTGTATGAATTAGTCTTTTTACTTTGTCCACATCTCTTATCATTTGGATTGTTTTTTGTGGTGCCTTTCATGATTCATTGATTGAAAATATATACAGCAGCTCACACACTTATTCACTAATGTCTACACTTATAGTTCAATGACATTGGTTACATTCTTCACATTGTGCATTCTTGCTATCTTTTCTCATATTACTTTGCCCCCATTGACTTTGACTCACTGCCCCATAAACTACTTATCCATATTTTAGAGTTACTTTTGTCAATTTGATCTGCTATAGATAGTTCTTAAAAGACTGCTGTCCTCAGTGTGAACATTCTTTACTAATTCAGCTAAAATTGTTGTTTAGATTGAAGATGACTTCAAGACATAGTTTCAGTTTGAGGTTCAAAAATTTTCTTAGGACAAAAGATTTGGGGGTTCCTCCAGCCCCAATGAATCCAGTAGTTCTGGATTCTATAAGAAGTTTTAAATTCTGTTTCCACATTTTCCACTCATCTATTGAGTCATTGATCAAAATATTTAGTAATGATAGATTGGAACTATTCATTTTTCTGGTTTCATGGCAAAGGTAGCAGTACTTCATGGAGATAAGTATACCTACAGTCCAGTTCCTTCTCTGGTCACTGGATCTTCTTCTTCTTCTGTTAATGCTCCAAGTGAAGAGAAACTAATGGTTGTATTTGAAAAGGCCACTAGCAAGCTTTAAGACCCCAGATACTACTCCCTGAACTGGGGAGTAGATCAGAAACTGAAAACAGAGTTATGCCAATTGGCTAGACCATCCCACAAAGTCATGACCCCAAGCCTTCAAACCAAGACAACTAATTCCATGGAGTGTTTGTTTGTACCTAAATAGTAAGAATAACCAAGCCTCTCTCCCTCTTTTCTTTTTTAGTTGCTATTGTTTTTACAAAATTATATATAATATAATATTTACCATTTCACTCTTTTTCTGGTATACAACTTAGTAATATCAGTTACATTAGTCAAGTAGGGTAATCATTACCCTTAATCAATGCCACTTTTCCCATCACCATAGACATAAATTCACTGCTTCCC
>NW_006921873.1:4467827-4470094 GCF_000298275.1 Orycteropus afer afer
GTATCAACTCACAGCAACCTCTCCTTGGGTTTCTGAGGCAGTATCACTACAGAAATAGATTGCCCAATCTTCCTTTGAAGGAGTGGCTTGTGGGTTTGAACTTCTGATTAGCAGTCAAATGCCTTAGGCACTACACCACCAGAGCTCCCACAGTCAATCCAAAAAACCAAACCCACTGCCGTTGAGTTGATTCTGACTCATTGCAACCCCACAGTGTTTCCAAGGCTGTAAATAATTTCCAAAGGCAAACTGCCTTATTTTTCTCCTGTAGATTTGCTGGTGAGTTTGAACTACCAACTTTTGGTTAGCAGCCTAATGCCTTAACCACAGCATGACCAGAGCTCCTTCCTGTAATCAGTAACAGTTCTGTTAAAGAAAAGGTGGGGATATTTGCTATACCAGTCATTGAGATTTATTGTAAATATACAGTATCTTTGACACGGTGATACTGGCATAAAGGTAGACAAGAAGATTAATGGAACAGCAAACCCATGATTCCAAGCCTTCCCCATCATGTACTTTGTATTTTATGTGCAAAGTACACTGCCATGGAGTCTATTCCAACTCACAGTGACCCCCATTGGTTTTCCAAGACTATAAATCTTTACAGGAGTAGATTGCCTTATCTTCCTCCCACAGAGCAGGTGGTGGGTTGGAACCACTGTGGACCTTATGTTTAGCAGCCAACGTCCTTACCCACTTTGCCACCAGAGCTCCTTTGTACTTTATGTAGGTCTTCTTTAATATTTTTCAAGAGAGTTTGTAAATTTTCTCCAGAAAGTTCATGCACATCTTTTGTTTAGATTTATTTCTAGGCACTGTAGAGTATTTTTGCTATTGTGAATGGCATCTGTTTTAAATTAAAAGATTAATTTCTTTAATTTTATTGGACCCTCTTATTAGTTCCCATAGTTTGTAAATTTTCTTGGATTTTTGTTCCAAACAATGATATCATATGTGACTAATAACTTTTTCTAAATTTTCAACCTATGTACCTTTTTCTCTTTTTGTACTGTGTTTGTTCAGACTTCCAGCAAAATTTTGAATGAAGGCAGTGATTAGTGGGCATTCTTGTCTTATTTTTCATTGTGCTGTATTTTCTTGCAGATGCTGTTTTTTGCAGATTTTTGGCAAGTGATGGAGTTTTGTTTCTCATTTGCTAAATGTTTCTTTTTTCTTTTTAAATCATGAATGTTGGATTTTATTGAATGGTCCATATGTATCTACTAAGATTATATATTTTTTTCTTCATTAATCTTTAAATTTGTAAACTGGTAAAGTGGATGGTCAGAGAAAAAGGGAAAGATCCTCAATGAGGTGTATTGACACAGTGGCTGCAATGATGGGTGAAGCATAGCAAGGATAGTGAGGATGGTGCAGGTCAGTGTTTGGTTTTGTTGCACATGGGTCACTATACTATGAGTCGGAATCAACTTGACAGCACCTAACAGTAACGACAACCATGAGTAAATATAGGAGATGAGGAACAGAGATAAATCAAAGATGACTCCTAGCCTTTTGGCTGGTGCAACTGGTACATGGTGGTGTCACTGAGGGAGTACGATTACTAAGAGAGGAGAGGGCTGATGAAGGATAAGAACAACAAATTATGAGCACCATTGTGTGTTACAACTAACTGAGGCTACTCTGTATTTCTTCTAGTTCTGAAAATATTTTGCTATTCTAATCATCTCTATAAGGAGCCCTGGTGGCATAGTGAGGACTTTATAATTTCTTTTTTAAAAATAAATTAATATTCAATAAATAAATAAAGCCAACTCAGGTTCAATCTGCTAATATGATTGTTCCTACAATATTTAAGTTTTGTTAGGAATAAACAAGATTTACATATAGAAATAGCATTATCTGTCTTTCTCCTTACTGGTTCTGCTTAAACCATTCTAGATACTTTAAGTGTCGATGATACTGAAGAAAAACAAAACCAAATCCACTGCCATTGAGTGTATTCTTTCTCATAATGACACTACAGGACAGAGTAGAACTGCCCTAGGGTTTCCAAGGCTGTAAATCTTTACAAAAGCAGACTGCTTCTGCTTTTTCCCATGGCATCTGGTGGATTTGAACCACTGACCTTTTGGTTAGCATTTGGATGCTCTAACTAGTGTGCCACCAGAGTGCCATGATTTTTAAGATAAATGATATTAAATCAATTATTGATATACTTACACTTAGAGTCTATAAACTTGGAACTGTCTAATTGTCAGCAACTGGTCTTTTGATCTCTGGTGGCATAGTGCCTAAGGCAT
>NW_006921873.1:4470639-4471751 GCF_000298275.1 Orycteropus afer afer
CCAGAAGGCTGACGGTTCAAACCCACCAGCCACTCCTCGGAAGGAAGGTTGGGCAATCCTACTTCCATGGTGATACTGCCTCAGAAACCCAAGGAGAGGTCACTATGAGTTGGGGCCGACTCGACGGCACATAACAACAACAACAACAACAACCTTTAATTAAAAAAATAAATTAGCATTAATAAAAATTCAATTTTTTGATTCTTTTTAAATGCATTCTATTCCTTACATAATACATTCTCTTTTGAAAGTTTTGTACTCCTAAACTTTAAGGACTGAAGATGTAGGATGGTGGCTCTGGATATCTCCTCACCCTTGCCTTGTAGGCTTGGAAGAGTGCTTTTCATACAAACCTGGAATTGATATAACCCTATTGGCTTTAAAACATTAAAGCCATTGATGAGGATTCCTGTTTCTCCTATCACCACCCCACATTTTAGTTATAATAGTCTGTTTGCCAGTTCCTAAGCACTAATACTGCTGCCTAAGATACTGATCTTTATCTATTCTATTTCATGTTTGACAACTTCCAATTTTCCTGGATTCATTCTTGTACATTCCATGTTCCAATTATTAGTGAAGGTTTGCAGCTGGAATCCTATTTTGAGTTCTACCACATCAGCAAATGGAGGTCCCGAAAGCTTTACTCCATCCACATCGTTAGGGTTGACTCTACCCTGAGGAGGCAACTCTTCCCCAGTCTTTTTCTGAGTGCCTTCTGACCTGAGGGGCTCATCTTCTGACATTGTATTGGAAAATGTTTCAGGGTTGTTCATGAAGTTTTCAAGTAATATATCAGTGTTTCACTGCTATTCATAAGGTTTTCACTGGCCAATTCTGTTAGAAGTGGATGGCCCCTTTCCTCTTTCGAGTATGCCTTAGTTTGGAGCTCCACTAAAACCTGTCCACCATGGGTGATCCTGCTGGTATTTCAAATACCGGTGGCATAGTCTCTTGCCTCACAACAACATGCAAGCCACCACGGCACAACCAAATTATCTACTATGCCAGGAATGACAAATTGAAGAGGAATGGTGTGGCATTCATTGTCACAAAGAATGTTTTGAGATCTATAGTGAAATACAATGTTGTCAGTGATAGGATAATATCCA
>NW_006921873.1:4473346-4474572 GCF_000298275.1 Orycteropus afer afer
CATAGATCAGGAGGCTGTCATTTGAAGAGAACAATGATTTCATATCAGGAAGGGAGGGCATTAGGGTTGTATCCTTTCATCATACTTATTCAATCTGTATGCTAAACAAATAATCTAAGAAGCTGTACTATATGAAGAAGAGCATGGCATCAGGATTGGAGGAAGAATCATTAACAACCCGTGATAAACAGATGACCCAACTTTGCTTGCTGAAAGTGAGGATGACTTGAATGAAGATTAAAGACTTCAGTCTGCAGTATAGATTGCATCTTAATATAAAGAAAACAAAAATCCTCACAACTGGACCAATAAGCAGAATCACAATAAATGGAGAAGATTGAAGTTGTCAAAGATTTTATATTACTTGGATCAACAATCAACACCAATGAAACCAGCTGTCAAGCCATCAGATGATGTATTGCACTGGGAAAATCTGCTGCAAAACACCTCTTTAAAGAGCTAAAGAACAAAGATGTCTCTTTGAAGAGTAAGGTGCACCTAACCCAAGCCGTAGTGTTTTTAATCACCTCATATTCATGTGAGAGCTGAACAATGAATAAGGAAGACTGAAGAAGAGTTGATGCTTTTGAGTGGTGGTGTTGGCGAAGAATACTGAAAGTACCATGGGCTGCCAAAAGAGCTAACAGAGCTTTCCAGGAAGAAGTGCATCCAGAATGCTCCATGGAAGTGAGAATGGCCAGACTTCGTCTCACCTACTTTGGTCATGTTGTCAGAAGGGATCATTCCCTGGAGAAGGATGTCATGCTTGGTGAAGTGGAGGGTCAATGAAAAAGAGGAAGTCCCTCAAAAAGGTGGATTGACATGGTGGCTGCAACAGTGGGCTCAGGTACAGCAAGGATCCTGAGGCTGGCAATGGACCAGGCAGTGTTTTGTTCTGTTGTACATAAGGTCTCTATGAGTTGGAGCCAACTCGATGGCATCTAACACAACAACAAGCACAAATACAATTATTTGTTTCTTTACCTTTGCTCTTATTATTCCTTTTATTATTCTAAATTCCCCTATTTCTTCCTCTCTGAACTATTATATATTCTAAAATGTCCTACATAGAAGTTACAACTTTTATCAAAATTTACCTAACCTTTTCAGGAAGATTTAATCATTTCTCCTTGGGCCACCACAGCACCTTATTTGAAATCATTAATGCCACTGATCACACCTCCTTTTCTTTATTTCCCTCGCCTCCATTAGTTCTGAAGGGCAGA
>NW_006921873.1:4475529-4481716 GCF_000298275.1 Orycteropus afer afer
ACATCTTGTTAACAATTGGACCCTGGGGGTGCATTTTATTCCAGGCACAGAATGTATTTCAGGGCCATAGTATTGGGGGTCTCACCAGATTTCATCTGACCAGTAATTCTGGTCCTTACTGAGTTTTGGGATTTTTTTCCACATTTTTCCTTCCACTCTATCCAGGATCTCTAGATTTGATCCTTTCCTGAGTGGTTGGCATTGGTAGCCAGGCACCATCTAGTTCTTCTGGTCTCAAAGGCTATCGTGTCCTAGGGCTGATAGCTTCCAAATGCCCTTGCTTTTTGCACTCTTTTTGCTTCTGACGCTACGAGACCACTAGCTGCATCTTAGATGGCAGCTTGAAAGCTTTTAAGGCCCCAATGTAGGATGCGGAACAAAACTTTTATGTATTTTGTGCCAATTGAGTCTGGTGGCTCCCAGTATTATGGTCCTGAGATAGTAGAGCTATTGGATCTCTTCCCTATAGTGTCTGGTTGTCTGTGAGGGATTACTCTTGTCTGTCTTCTATTGTTTCTTTAAGGATTGCAGGTATTTTGCATTATTGGTGTCTGTTCAAGATTAGCCTCAGCTGAATCTATCTTTGGTCTAGAATATACTTCCATTCACTGACCTCCATCTGATCGTCTCAGGTGTTTATGTGTATATCTATAGCCTGGTGTTTGGTATTAATGGCAATGCACTATTGTGGACACATTGGTTGATATTAGCATCTGTCATCTATCTCTTATGTGCACAATTAATCATTGTTGTTTGTTTTTATGTGCCGTCGAGTCGGCCCCGACTCATAGCAACCGTTCCTTGGGTTTCCGAGGCAGTATCACTACAGAAGTAGATTGCCCCATCAATTAATCATTAGAGAGATGCAAATCAAAACAACAATGAAATATCATCTCATCCCAGCAATAATAGCAAAGTTCCATAAGTCAGAAAATAACAATGCTAGTGAGGTTGCGAGAGATTGGAAGTCTTGTGCACTGCTGGTGGGATTGTAAAATGGTACAACCATTGTGGCAAATAGTATGGAGTTTTCTTAAAAAAACTGAAAATAGAAGTACCATTTAACCCAGCAATTCCATTACTAGGAATATATCCTAAAGAGGTGAGAGATAGCACATGGACAAACATATGTACACCTGTGTTTATCGCAGCACAATTCACTATCGCAAATGCCCATCAATGGATGAATGAATAACCAAATTATGGTACATGCACACAATGGAATACTACACTACATTAAAGAACAATGAGGGATATGTGAATAATTTCATAACGTGGATGAACCTGGAGATATTATGCTGAGTGAAATAAGTCAATTGCAGAAAGACAAATACTGTATGAGCCCATTATTGTAAAAAGACAAGGGCTTGCTTGGGAAAGGGAACTCACTTTGTAGATTACTAGGATGAGGAGGATATGGGAGGGATTAATTTTGGGCTAATTGGAGCTCACAAGCTAATGTGGGTAGGGGGAGGGATATATGGAAAGGATCTGTGACCACCATGATCACTTTAGGAAATGGGAGGACACCGAATTGTTGTGCCTCTCCACTTTTTAAAATGACAATTAATGTACTTACCTCTCTGAGTTCAATTTTTCTCATCTGTTAAATGAGGGTTATAATAACATGCAACTTACAGCATTGTGGGGATTAATGGGATAATGAAGGTAATGAGCATATCCCATCTTCTGGCACATAGTAAGCATTATGTAAATATTATAAATATTAATATTGTTTATAATATTATTAGATACCTGAAGGGAACAGAGTGGATTTTACAGGGACTTGGAAGAGTCCAGAAAATAGAGATTGAAATTCAGCTTCACACTTTTCAATGTTGCTGTGGGAAACATTTAATATAAAAGTGAAACCATCACAACTGTGTTTTTCTATGGAGCCATTCTCTCTCCAAATATTGTTGCATTTTTTTTTTTTTTTATGTGAAAGGCATTCTTTCAGGTGCTTGGGATCAAGCAGAGAAAAAGCAGACAAAGATTCAAGTCTTGTGGTGCTTGTTCTAGCATGCATATTATGAGGTAGGGTGTGTGTGTGTGTGTGTGTGTGTGTGTAGACAGCTTAGTGGAAACACTGCTTTTGAACCACAACACACATGATGAAAACGAATTCACCAATTAATATATTTTAAACAAGGCCATTTTTATTACATTGGATTTCATTCCCAGAGAACTAATTACTAGGGGTGATGATTGTCATGTCAAAAAATTCATGTCAGAAATGTAGATAACTACATTACAAAAGTGTATATTTAAGTCTTAAAGATTTGGGAAGAATGGCGAGCAGTTACTAAAATAATTGCTTTGTCTAAAACCATGTGATTACATAAACACGGAAATAGTTATCACAATATAGAAGAAAAACCCAATTTTCTATTAGTCTCTCAGGCAGATTTTGTTCATTATTTCTCTGATCGATATTGAGGTACCTGTCTGATACTGACAAAATCCCCTTTTAGATGCCTATCTTGAAAGCATTTATTTCCAGGTCACCCTGGCAGCAATGGAATTGTGCATGGAACAATGCCTAGTGTTGGTGGAGCACTTTGCTATGTAGTTCATTTGCCTTCTTTCCTTTTAAGCCAGGGAATTGCTTCCAAGAAGTCTCAAAGCACCATAGCAACTGCCTGAGGTGGTTTCTATTCACCTGGAAATTCATTATTTTTTTTATATTATTATTATTCAGATCTAGCTTGTATCTTTTACTGAAATCTATGTGGTTTCTTGTGCTCATTTATTTATTTGGGAAGCGTTGTAACATATGGTATCGCCATGAATTGGAATCAAGGTTATGGCAAGGGAATAGGTTTTTCGGCTTGGTAGCACTCATTTTAGAATATATGGATATTATTATTATTTAATTTTAAAAAACACTTTAAAAATTCAAAGTAGCATCTACTCTGTACCATGTGTTTGATACATCAGAAAGGACCAAAATCTTTCCTTCAGAGTATTTATGTTTCGAAGACATACGGGATCCTTTCAGTAAGAGAACATTTCAGTTCTACTCCTCATCTTCATTTGAGAATGATGGGCCAGAGAATATTAAATAGAGAGCCCTTTTGTTTACAGACTATAATGTGTTCATTTAAATTGCTCATATGTTCAAACAATATTTTATGGGAAAGGCAGAGTAGATTCATGCATTTATTCAGAAAACATTTCTTCAGTGCTCCTTAGGTCCAGATCCTTACATCGACCAGGGCTAGGGATGCGGTACAAAGGGAAATGAAAACAAAACAAAGGGGAAGATACACCATAGGCAGGCCATCTAAAAATTTTCATAGTAGAGAAATTTTGTTGATTTTGCTGTCATATTTTGTCTGATTCTTTGTACTTTTGAGTTCTAATTTCGCCTCAATCGAGGATTTAACAAATATTCTAATATTAGCTTTTGTTCTCATAATTATTTTAGAAATATTGCTCTCCTATGAGTCTTAAGAATTGTTTTTGTTTTTTTTTTTCCTTTTTCTGTGGTGTCCATGGTGGACTTTTTGTGTTATCTAGCTTCCTTTCTTTCATCATCCTTTCTGAGGAGAAATACATCCAGTTCTGGATTTTATTGAATTCCTGCTGTGTACAACATGCTGATTTAGACACTGGGTATTCAGAGCTGAAATGTCCCTGCCTTCTTTGGACCTTAAATTCTTGTATAGCTCTTTTTCTTGAACATATTCTGTCAATTCAGGGAGTGTCAGTGACATGAGCTGCTAGACAGTTGTCATTTGATTCTCATTTGATTCTGAAATCCAATGTGAAACACTTTTAGCAGATCTTGTATGCTTCATATCTAGCATAAACATCAATGTTTATGGTTAATATCAATTCAAAGTATTCTATAATCCATACATTACACATTAAGGAAATCTAAACTGTTAAATAAAACTGTTTAGCATTTGTATTTATTTCCTATCTGGTGTTTCAAAGTAATAATTCCTTCAGTACTTTAATATTTTAAAAGCATTTTAGTCTATGTACCACGTTATTTATGGGAAGAGGTGGCTCAGAAAAGTAAGTAACTTGTTCATAGCTTGTAAGTAATTAAAGAAGCTGAAATTTAAATCAATGTGTAAAAATGGTATAGGTGAGGCATTGTTTGACTTTCTTCCAACTTCCCAAGGTGGGAGGAGGATCATTTTCTGCATCAACAGCCCAAGACTGTTTCCTGTGAGGCAGAGGTTAGACTTGCCTCCACTCTAACCTTTTTACCAATTCTGACACCAATAGTCCCTCCTGTAGCAGTCTTTACTTCTTTGCCGAGTTCAATAATTCATTGCAATGGTCACATAGAGCTCATCGACAATACTCATTATTATGGGATTTACCAGGGAAGTAACAGGTTACAATTCAGGATCAGAAATGATTAGGACACAGTTCTTCAATCATGACAACCTCTTCTCAGTAGTGCCCTCAAACACGCCTCTCTTTGGCACATTGGTTCCATGGTCCCTCAGCCTCTGCCCTGCGTAGACAAGTGTTACAAAGCTCTTTTAGCTCTGCCAGCCAATGCCCAGAAGCACCCTGCTCCATCAATAAGCCTCCTGCTCAGTGGCACTGGCTTTATACTCTGTGGGCTGGGCTTGATTTCATTCAGGTCGCTGGGTTCTGTTTTAGTTGTTTCTTTGCTGCCTGCTGCTGCTTCTCACCGTCTCAAGGCATTACATCTCTCTCTCTCTCCCTTCCTGAGTGAGGAAGGTTCAGCACGGGATCATGGGTCCATAGGATGTGCTCCACTCCTGGTTCCTTATTGATGATAGTGAGATCCCTTCTTCCCACCTCTAGGATGGCTCATTTTAAGAATAGTGGTATGGCAAAACGGACCAATCCCCACAGTAGGGTTCCAAACACCTTATTTGCATGGTCCCACCTCGACAAGTGTGCCATGTACCTTATTTACATTGTTAGGAAGTTATCCAATCCTGTCGGTGAGCCACAAGCACCTCACATTTGCATAGCTCCACATAGTCATTTATTGGGAATTACAAAGACTACGCCTGGAAGGGCCATATTAAGTAAGTCACTGTACTGCACCAGGGCTTCTGAGTTCAATTTAAGTATTCTTTCCACTATACTGGCGAATGTATAGTTTCCAACACTTCCCACATTGATATATTTATCAATTTAGCAGATTCACAGGGCAACAGAGAGTAAACTATTTTACCAAAATATTTTAAATTATTTGTTTCACAATGGGGTTAGACAGTGGAATTTTTCCCAAAGCTTGTCGGTATTTCAGAATGCTGGGTTGATTCAGTAAGCTTCTTGATTCTGTCCTGTTAGAGTATCCCAGTGCTGAGAGATGAGTATCAGGAGACACTGTTTCTGGATGGTACATGCTTCCTTATGAGGAAACACTCATTTGATTTTTACCAGAGAGCTCAAAACACTACCAACTAATGCTGCATGACTTTTTCTCGACCTGTTTCTATTAAACTTGTGTTTTATATTTTATTTCCTTTTTTATCCTGAATAAAACATAATGAATCATGCAAAACAAGGGATTATCTTTTTCCTTTTATTTCAGAGCAGATAGAATGTTTTTCAAGTAAAAGAGAATTTTTTTCCAAACTTTTTTTTCATAACTTAAATATGACATTACTTTCAATTATGTTACTAGAAAACTTTCTTCTGCCTTTTAGCATCTCATACACTTAATGGGAGTGAGTCAGTAATTCATTAATGTATGTGTGTTTTGTTTGATATTTTTCAGTGTTTTACTGTAGTTTAGGTGGAAGTATACAGAGTAAATTAGTTTCTCATTCAACAACTTAACACAGATTGTTCCGTGACATTGGTTACAATCCTTGCCATGTGTCAGCACTCTCCCTGTTTTCACCTTGAGCTCCCTATTTGTCTTAAGCCAGTTTTCCTGCCCCTTTCTGCCTTCTTAACTTTGCTTTTGGGCTAGAGTGTGTGTGTATTTTAAGCATCTATTTTATGCAAGATAAAGAAGTTGTTCTTATAAACTTGATCACTTCAGTTTATGGAATGTTTTTCAAATTTCTGCATTGGTCTAGGATTAACAAGCCCCCTACCCCGCCCCCGCAAGAACATCTAATATTAAAAAGAGATTCAACTTTCAAACATACCTCTCCCTATCTCTTTGTTTAGAAGGAGAAAAGTCCTAGGATTGTATGGAGGGAAAAAAAAAAAAACTACAGATTTTCTTTTT
>NW_006921873.1:4483106-4483654 GCF_000298275.1 Orycteropus afer afer
TCCTTGGGTTTCCGAGGCAGTATCACTACGGAGGTAGGATTGCCCAACCTTCCTTCCGAGGGTATCAATGTTAAGTCTCCTGAATTTGATAATTTTATGTGGTTATTCTTAAGATACATGCTGAAGTATTAAGTATTTAGGGATAAAAGACATGATATCTGCAAATAATTCTCAAATTGTTCAGAAAAAAATAGTATACATTTGTACATTCATAAGCAAACAAAAACCAAACCCATTGCCTTTGAGTTGATTCCCACTTGGTGGCCCCATGTGTGACAGAGTAGAACTGCTCATAGAGCTTTCTTGGTTGTAGTCTTTACAGAAGCTGATCACCAGGCCCTTCTGTGGCACTGCTGGGAGGGTATGAACCAGTAGCCAAAGGCAAAACATTTATGCCCTTAGGGACAAGTACTTATATATGTATATATATGTAAAATAAAAGATTAATAAAATAAAATGTGAAAAATTTAATTCAAGAAAAACATTCAACCTAAAAAATAACAAAACAAAGCAATAGAACAAAAAGTTATTGAAACTACACTGGTTGC
>NW_006921873.1:4485974-4487159 GCF_000298275.1 Orycteropus afer afer
CTGGTCTTATGGTAGATCAGGAGAGACTATTGTTGCAACTAGATGGTCACTTGTAAACTTTTTAAATCCCAGTCACCAAAGCAGGATGTAGAACAATAGTTTTGTGTGCCAATTGAGCTTGATGTAGTGATAAAATTTTGAGGCTTCTTTTCCCACGGTTTTACTATGGCAAATCTCTGAAACATCCATTTTTTGCATTGATGCCATAAAGTATTTCTTAATTGTTTTAGGTAGCTTATGAAATTTCACATAGAATATGACAATTGTTTTCTTTACCCTTTTTCTCTCTCCAGCTATACTCTCCATTTAGGCAGATTGTTTTGTTGTTATAAAACATTACATTCCATACTGTACCATCCCTGGTGTCTTTGTGTAATCTCCATTCATACTCCATATATTTGGCATTGCTTTTAACAAGGCTGCTTGAACCATGGTAACTCCTTGTAACTGAGTAAACAATGGAAATTAGATGGACCATTTTTTCAAGTCACATGTTGGGAGGTAATCAGCATTCATTACAGGCTTTCTTGTAGAAGTGGTGGTTATTAGATGCTGTAAACACAGGGTAGATTATGACAGCTCTCTCAAAAGGCCAAGTTCAAGATTTATATGAATTGTTCATCTTAATTTTCTTCTCACAGCTTTTTCTAGTTTTTCTCTGAACTGTTATAATGGATAATCTTGCCCAGCATAGTTTCTTTCCACTTTCAGCATCTCTTTAAGGCATTCTGATCCCTCTACAGAAATGATCTAGAAAAAACAGTTCTCTCTTTCACATTTTAATTTAGCAATGAGTAGTTGCCTGCTAACCAGATGGCTGGCTGTTCAAACCCACCAACTCCTCGGAAGGAAGGCTGGGCAATCCTACTTCTGTAGTAATACTGCCTCGGAAACCCAAGGAGGGGTCGCTATGAGTTGGGGCTGACTCGACGGCACAGAACAACAACAACAAGTTAGAGCTAAGGAGCTCAATCGGAATTGACTCTACCACAGTGAGCTTGAGTTTAGAGTTTAGTCTGAGCTACAGGCCTGGAAGAAGCTTTGGTGGCATAGTGCCTAAGACATTTGCCTGCTAACCAGAAGGCTGGTGGTTCAAACCCACCAACCACTCCTTGTAAGGAAGACTGGGCATCTACTTCCTTAGATAGACTGCCTCAGAAACCCAAGGAAGGGTGACTATGAATC
>NW_006921873.1:4487809-4488641 GCF_000298275.1 Orycteropus afer afer
AGCTTTCAATGAATATGGGGCTATTGAAAATACCATGGCTTGTATTCTCACTGCCATTGAGTCAATTCTGACTCATAGCAACCCCCTTTGGGTTTCTGAGGTGGTAAATCTTTACAGAAGTAGATTTCCCAGGCTTCCTTCTGAGGAGTCGCTGGTGGGTTTGAACCGCCAGCCTTCTGGTTAGCAGTCAAATACCTTAGGCACTACACCACCAGAGATTCTTATGGTTTATGTTAGGTGTACCTTAGTCTTCAAAATGATGCCTTTGCTTCTTAACACCGTTAAGAAGTCTTTTGGAGCAGATTTTCTCAGGGCAATGCAACATCTAATTTCTTGACTAATGTTTCCATGGGTGTTGATTATGGATCCAAATAAAAGGAAATCCCTGACATCTTCAATCTTTACTCCATTTACCGTGGTGTTGCTTATTTATCTAGTTGCTCCAGTTGTGAGGACTTTTATTTTCTCTTCTTAACACCTTGAAGAGGTCTTTTGGAGCTACTTTTCCAAGTGCAATGCAACATCTAATTTCTTGACTAATGTTTCCATGTATGTTGATTATGGATCCAAATAAAATGAAATCCCTGACACCTTCAATCTTCTCTCCATTTATTGTGATCTTGCTTATTGGTCCAGCTGGTCCAGTTGTGAGGATTTTTATTTTCTTTATGTTGAGATATAATCCATACTCATTCATCTTCATTAATAAGTGCTTCAGGTCATCTTCACTTTCAGCAAGCAAAGTTGTGTCATCTGCGTATTGCAGGTTGTTAATTAATCTTCCTCTAATCTTGATGCCATGTTCTTCTTCATGTAGTCTAGCTTCTCAGAT
>NW_006921873.1:4491762-4493272 GCF_000298275.1 Orycteropus afer afer
CTTACACTTTTTTGCTGACCTTTTACTTTTGTTGTTTGTTGTTGTTATGTGCTGTCAAGTTGTCTCCGACTCACAGCAACCCATCCTTGGGTTTCCGAGGCGTTATCTCTATGGAAGTAGATTTCCCAATTTTCCTTCTGAGGAGTGGCTGGTGGGTTTTAACTACCAACCTTCTGGTTAGCAGTCAAGTCAAGTGCCTTAGGCACTATGCCACAAGAGCTCCCATCTTCTACTTTGCCAAGCATAATATACTTCCCCAAGGACTGGTTCCTTCTGACAACATGACTAAAGTAGACAAGAGAAAGTCTGGTCATTCCCTCTTCTAAGGAGGATTCTGGCTGTACTTTCTCCAAGACATTCTTCTAACAGTCCCTGATACATTTAGTAGTCTCTTCACCCATACCACAATTCAAATGCATCAGTTCTTCTTCAGTCTTCCTTGGTCATTGTCCAGCTTTCCCATGCATATGAGGCTATTGAAAATATCAGGCTTGGGTCAGTACACTTTAGTCTTCAAATTAACATCTTTGCTTTTTAACACTTTAAAGAGGTCATTTTGTAGGAGATTTGCCCAGTGCACTATAACTTCTGATTTCTTGACTGCTGCTTCCATATGTGTTGATTGTGGATCCAAGTAAAATGAAATCCTTGACAACCTCAATCTTTCCTCCATTTATTATGATGTTGCTTATTGGTACAATTGTGAGAATTTTTGTTTCCTTTATGTTGAGGTATAATGCATACTGAAGACTATAGTCTTTGATCTTCATCTGTAGATGTTTCAAGTCATCATCACTTTTATCAAGTGAGGCTGTGTCATCTGCATATCACAAGTTGTTAATGAGTCTTCCTCTAATCCTGATGCTGCATTCTTCTTCACATAGTCCAGCTTTTCAGATTATTTAGTTAGCATACAGATTAACTAAGTACAGTGAAAGGATATGACCTTGATACACATCTTTCCTGATTTTAAACCATTTTAAGCATTCCCTTGTTTTGTCTTCAAGACTGCTTCTTAGTCTATGCACAGGTTCCTTATCAGCACAATTAAGTGTTCTGAAATTCTCATTCTTTGCAATATTATCCATAATTTGTTATAATTCACACAGTCCAATGCCTTTGCATAATCAATAAAACTAAAGCACACATCTTTCTGGAAATCCTTGCTTTCAGCCAAATCCATCTATTCCTTGTTCCATGCCCTGTTCTGAATCCAGCTTGAATTGCTGGTATTTCCCTATCGATGTACTTCTGCAACCATTTTTGAATTATCTTCAGCAAAATTTTACTTGCTTGTGATATTGAAGACATTGTTTGATGGTTTCCATATTCTGTTGCATCACCTTCCTTTGGCATGGGCACAGATATGGATCTCTTCCAGGCGATTGACCAGGTAACTATATTCCAAATTTCTTAGCATAAATAAGTGAGCACCTCCACCTTTGTATTCATTTATTGAAACATTTCAATTGGTATTCCATCAATTCCTGGAGCTTTTTTTTTTTTTTTT
>NW_006921873.1:4494687-4506615 GCF_000298275.1 Orycteropus afer afer
CAGCCACTCCTCGGAAGGAAGATTGTGCAATCCTACTTCCGTAGTGATACTGCCTCGGAAACCCAAGGAGGGGTTGCTGTGAGTCGGGGCCAACTCGACGGCACATAACAACAACAACAGCATAGTCTGTTTGATTTCTGTATGTTCCATTCAGCAATGTCCATGTGTACAGTTGTTTATGTTGTTGAGCAAAGGTATTTGTAATGAATAAGTCATCATGTGATCTCCAGCATTGTTTCTATTAGTAAGGTCATATTTTGCAATTACTCATCCTTTGGGAAGCTCTGGCAGCATAGAGCTTAAGGCATTTGACTGCTAATCAGATGGCTGGAGTTTAAGCCCACCAGACACTCCTCAGAAGGAAGGTTGGGCAATCTACTTCCATAGAGATACCACTTGGTAAACCCAAGGAGGGGTGGCTATGAGTTGGATTTCCAACTTTCACATTACAGTCACCAGTCATTATCAATGGATGTTGATTGCATGTTTGATCAATTTCAGACTGCAGAATTCGGTAAAAGTCTTTAATTTCTTCATCTTTGGCATTACTATTGATGTGTAAATTTGAGTAATAGCTGTATTAACTGGTCTTCCTTGTAAGTCTATGGATATTATCCTGTCACTGAAAGAGTTGTAGTTCAGGATAGATCTTGAAATATTCTTTTTGGCAATGAATGTGACACCATTTCTCTTCAACTTATCTTTCCTGGCATAGTACACTGTATGATTGTCTAATTCAAAATAATTCAAAATATCTTTCCATTTCAGCTCACTAAGCCTAGGGTATCAATCTTTATGCATTCCATTTCATTTTTGATGACTTCCAATTTTCCTTGATTCATACTTTATACACTGCATGTTCTGATTTTTAGTGGATGTTTGCAGCTGTTTCTTCTTATTTTTAGTTGTGCTACATAAGCAAATGTGGTTCCCTAAAGCTTTACACCATCCAAGTTATTAAGGTCAACTCTACTCTGAGGAAGAAACTCTTTCTTGATTGTATTTTGAGTGCCTTCCAATCTGAGGGGCTCATCTTCCTATACTACATTGGATAATGTTCTGCTGCTATCCATAAGGTTTTTGTTGGTCAATTTTTTCGGACATAGATTACTAGGTCCTTCTTCCTATGTGTCTTAGTCTGGATGCTCCACTGAAACCTGTCTAGCATGGGTGACCTGCCAATATTTGAAATAATGGTGACAAAGCTTCCGCAGTCACAGTAACACTGCAAACCACCACAGTATGACAAACTGACAGATGAGTGGTGGGCTATACTGACAGTTACAGTTTTATTAAAGCAAAAAAGATGCAAATGAAGATATCCATAGGGCTATGTCTGGGAGAATTCCCAACATGGAGTTTCTGTGTCCCAAAGAGAGACATGCTACCCTCTCATGTGCATCGATATCTTTCACCAACCAGAAAGCTCATGGTGCTTCCATATCCAGAGCCTTTAATGGAGCCTCACTGCATAGGAATAATTAACTGAACAGGCCTCCCTCATCAGTCCTTGAAGTCAGCTGATATCACAGGTTGTCTTTCTAGACTGGTCTGCCCTAACCCAAAAATCACTTCATTAGCATAAATTGTTACCTGTGGTCTGTAGGCCTCATCCAAGACACTTGAATCACTGGGGAAATGCCAAAGTTTTAAATATTCTCTCTCAGGAACTAAGGGCAAAGGCAATTCTTAGAGAAAAGTCAAATTCTTTGCCTACAGACATCAATTTAATGATGTGTACTAGAGTACAGTTTTTAAAAATGTTTCCAGAATATATGTAAGTAAAATTGTTTGAAGAATGCCATGATCAGGTTTTATTAGGGAGGTTGTTAAAGACAGAAAAACAAATTGGGAAATGATGGAATCCATTCCCTATGTGATTTGCATACTGGTGGAGATTGAGGGACTTTCTAACAAACCAGAGAAGTCAGCCCAAGGAAACAGACCTCCCAATGCTTCAGGGATCTCTCTCTAGATAAAATAATGGAGGCTCAGTGCCAACTTATGCTTAATTCTTTCTGCTTCTATCTTTTGCAGACCCCTGGGCAAGTTGGAGCCATAGACAGTTCTTACACTCAAGCTCAGAATATGACCAAACAGAAGTCCAGTGAGTTACTTTTATTCTTTTTCTTTCTACCCTCTTGCCACAGCACTTGTTGAGCCTACATTCCCAGGCTGGCAGATTTCCTAGAATGTGACCTCCTGTTGGGCACTTGGATCTGTTATAGGCAAACATTGCAAGGATTCCTAATGACATGCTCCCCATCCTCTATCCCTTGTTGTTGTTGTTTGCCGTCGAGTCTAGGGACCAATAATTTTGAGGTTCAGGATGGAGAAATTTGGTACTAAACTCCTTCCTAAACAGTATGGACGGGGAGAAGATTAGGGTATTAGTGATTAAAACCAGATTTTGTGTTTTCAGGACAGAGATACAAATCTAAGTAACTGCAGGAAACTGGGAAACTGGAGAGGAAGTGACTAGGGACTATCCCGGGACACAATGTGCTGGGATAAAAGCAAACCACAAAACCATGCCCCGTCCACCCAACACAGAGTTTATGGTAAGATAATTGATATAAGCTCATAAAAGTGTTTGGTAGTGAATGCTCATGTAAAAAATGGATAATCTTTAACACAGGAAATTCAATGTTTGCAATATAACCACTCACTGAATGCTGGAAATCTAGGTTGTTTGCAACATTTTTCAATTATAAATAATGTTGTGAAGAGTATTGTTATACATGTTTTTGAGAGCATTTTTTTCTTCCTAGCATTAATTTCTAGAAGTGGAATTATTGGATTCCTGGTTACAAAAAAAATTGAGTCTGTTGATACCAATTGCTCTCCACATGGCATCATATATTCCAGCTAATAGCCACACTAACAAGGCATGAGAGTACACATTTTACCAAACAATGGTTATTTCATTTTTAAGGACTTACAACAATATTACTGATGACAATGTTATTTTATTATGCATTTCTTTTAATAATTATTTTTTATATTGAACAGTAAATTTTTAAAGAAAATTAGAAGACAAGGCTTTAATTACTGTGCATTGAACTTGAATATGTTTTGCAACTTGTCTCTCCATCTCAATTTCACACACAAACTAGAAGACTGGCTGCACCAGGTGTTTGTATTATTTTATATGACAGAAGGATTATAGATTCTAAATCCTCAGCCACTTCTTCCAACACCCCTCTTTTCTCTAATTCCTATTATGTATTTAGCCTGACCAATGTACTACATCACAACTGTCCCAAATAGAGCTGACCACTACTCAGAGTTCAGGTTCCATATCTTACTAATAACTTTTTAGTAATTTTTTTTTCTTGATATTGGAGCTTGGTGGTGTAGTGGCTAAGGCACATAACTACTAACCAGAAGGCTGGAGGTTCAAACTCACCAGTCACTCCTCAGAAGGAAGATTGGGCAATCTACTTCATAGTGATACTACCTTGGAAACCCAAAGAAGGGTCACTGTGAGTCAGAAGCGACTCTACACCAGTGAGTTTGATTTGGTTTTTGTTACATTTTCAGAGCACTTGAAATTTTAGTTCATATTTCATGAAGCTGTACTTAGGCACGTTCTTAATTTGTTTGCCCTCATTTTCCCCTTTGTTGATACTGCAGACATCACTATGTGTTCTTCCTTCATTGGCTGTATACTGGCCTCCAAATGGAGATGTGACCTATATAAAGACAAGTGAGCTTGTCTTGAAAAGGTTAGTACATGAAATATCCTTATCTAAAATCAGAAGATAATTTTGACTCTCCACAGTCAATTCTTTGAAAGCCTTTGCTCCACCTCCAGTCGAGATAGATACATCACCCTGTTTGCATCTGGTGCTGTTACACATTTGAATTATATTCTTTTGTTCTAATTCCTTCCTTATCAAGCATCCTTCTTTTGTTTTGCCTTCCCATGTAGCTGAAATTGAATGCTGTGTAAGCTCACACAACAGCTTGACCTGCTTGATTCACATATTTCTCTTAGGAAGTTAATAAGTTGACATTCACTTTTAATTAAAAATTATAACACAAAACTTAGGTGTCAAAACTCCTTGAAGGGAGTTGAAGAAAAATCTTAAGCATAGTATAACATAGAAAGGAGACCTGACAGTGTAATTGTTAAGCATTCAGCTGTTAACCAAAAGGTAGACAGTTTGAACCCACTAGCTGCTCTGCAGCAGGGGAAAAATCCTGGGAAATCCTATGAGCAGTTCTCCTCTGTCCTGTAGAGTGGCCATGAGGCAGAATTGACTCTACTGCACACAAAAACAACATAATGCAGAAGGCTATGCAGTATAGAGGATAGGAGCCCACCTTCTGGACCCAGACTGCTAGGGCTTAAATCTCAACTCTACTGCTTATGACCTTGACAAGTTTCTGGGCCTCAGTTTCTTTATTTATAAGATGTGGCTAATAATAGAATTTGTATCACAGAATTGTTGGATGTATTCAATGAATTAAGTGCTTTGAATGTGTGTCTAATAAACTGTAATCAGTATATAACTATAAATTATTATTAGTAGTAAATTGATGGACTAAGCTATGTATTAATGGGAACCAATCTCCTAGTTTTCTTTTTCATTCCAAGTATAATTCTAAAACTTTGTGTATCTCCCAATAAACTTTTAGAAGGCTTAATGTTTTGATTATTCTATTTAGCTCAATTAGAAGTTAATTGACATGCTTGATACAATCTGTAATTAAGTATATTATGAGACACTGAGACTCGTGTTGTTGAAGTATTTTTAGAAGAAGGCAGATGACAAAGAGGTAAAGGTAGCCAAGCAATTATGAATCGCTTTGTGAGGGTTTGATGAATAGCAGGATGGACACGTAGGGATACGAAAGCAAGTGAGTGGATAACACAAGTAGATAAGTGTATGAACAACTGTCCTGTAAGGAAAAATGGCTCAGACCTCAAGGACAAATTAAGCCAGAGCTGGTACATTTCTTCTGGTACAATTAATTTCCGAGATTATCAATATGTGGTTGTAAATAATTTATAAAGTAACTCATAACGCTTTTTGCCCAGGAAGAACAGATTAATTACTAGTCAATCTGCTAAAGTTTCTAGACGTCATTTGATGACCTTTGGTCAGTGTTACAATTTTTCAAAGTGTTTCCAAAATAAATCATTTGCACTTTTCCTAAAGAGTATATTAGAAAAATAGATGAAATCCAAAATATATGCAATTCACAGAAGTATCAGTTGGGAATAATTAACTGAGAGTTCACAGGAAGCCAAGGAGACATCATTGCATCAGAGTGTTATTCTTTCTTCCTTATTTGTTTATTCCATATCCTGGCACTTTCATCCCAGTTCTGATGTAAAGCAGCTTCATCCATGTGTAAATTTCAGATAGGATCCTATCAGTTATTCTCCTTCTGTGGTCTGCACAATTCCCAAAGACTCTGGGTCTAAGTGTTGGAAGGCCCCCCCCTTCACAGCCTCAGGGTGTCTTCATGCTTTGGGGATGCTTTGTTAGCTGTTGAATGCCATCTCTTCGGCTGGCTGTCTTTGTGGCGACAGCTTGTGTTCAGATGTGATTTAGTTGAAGCTGATTGCCACTCCATGTGTGAAGAGAACATGACCAGTTCAGCAGCAGCCAGTCAATGAGCCCCAAACCCATGACATCACCATCGCATGATGGGGAACCAGGCGGTGCCAAACAGTGTTGCCCTGCTGCCTTTTTTCTCTCTCCTTTTTTTTTTTTTGTCTTTCAGGAAACAAGAAGCAAGCCTGGGAAAGAGCAAGAGATGCCTGCCTTTCCTTGAGAATCATCAAATGTTATTCAGTGGGACAACACAAAATTGAGATTTTATAACAGGAAGGGGGAAATGAAGGGGAACAGCAACTGGAGAAAGAAAGAATTTATACTTAACTGAGGTTTGGGCCGGTTTCTCAGAGTTCTTTGTTTTAAGGCTTTTTTGACCTTTCTCCTCTTCCTCACAGTTTTTCAGTGATCATATCCATTTATACCTAGGGGTGTGTATGTGAAATAACAAAGTAGGAACAAAGGTACTAACACTTCTGGGTTATTTACCCACCCCAGACCCTCTCCCCACACACACTTTGATGTGGTATTCTTCATTTTTACTTTTGCTTTTATTTTGTTGAAATGTGTAGAACAAAATCTTTACATTTGAATGACTTTAAACTGTTCAATTCAGTGATATTAATTGCATCACTGTGTTGTGCAACTACCACTTATTTGTTTTGTTTTAAATTAGGATTAACAGAAAATATCTTCCAGTTTGCAATTGCATAGTTCCTTTTTGGATAATCTTTCTTAGGTCTTTGCAGTAGGTATTTGGAGGATATTGTATGTCTTCATTAAAAAAAAAAAAAAAAAGGAAGCTAGTGCCTGTGTACCTCACCCTACATCATTTTGTATCAATATCACATATTGGTCAAAGAGGTTTATTTGAAAGTAATGTAATAAGTGGTTTTGCCAATGTTGCTATCTAAAGACTATAGCATTGAGGGAGCAATAATGTGCCCTATGCCCTGCTGAATCAAGTTTACTTGGTATTGATGTCTGATTTTCACAACCGGATTCTTACGTCTTTTATTTTTACTGCTGCCATGAGTCAGATATAGTGTTATTGTTAGGGATCATCAAGTCCATTTTCCACTCATAGACAGAGTAGAACTGCCCCATAGGACTTTCTAAAAGGCAGTATTTACAAAAAGGAGCTCTGGTGGTGCAGTGCTTAAGGCATTTGATCGCTAACCAGAAGGTTGGTGGTTCAAACCCACCAGCCACTCCATGAAAGGAAGGTGAGGCTATCTGCTTCTGTGAACATTGACTGCTTGATTTTTGGAGTCTTCACAGAAGCAAATAGTCAGGTCTTTCTCCAGTACAGCAGTTGGGCGAATTCGAACCAAGGACCTTGCTGACCTTGTGAGCACTGAACCACTGTACCACCAGGGCTCCTTTGATTTCCATAAAGATTTTGTGGCAATCAGCAGTGTTTTGATATTGAGTCTGAATATTTGATTACAGCATTGGTAAGATATAGAATCAGTCTCACTCTGCTGAAGTTCACTTATGTTGGGCATATGGACCAAATCCCTGAAAGAGCTTCTTTTAGCTTATCTGTGTCAGAGTACAAAACCAGTTCATTGATCACATGGGGCTGACAATGGTAGCCCTGCTGATAATACTCTTTTCATAAATTAAAGGAAGAGGCCATTTATGTTGAAAATAAGATATACCCTTTTATACTTCTGAGAAGAGAGATTATTATTTCTGAGAAAACTTATTTATTAAATTACGAAGCACAGACATCAAATTATGACCCTAAAATCTTTCTTTCACTTTTAATATAGCTTATTCATAATATTACTTTATGTCTGTCTCCTTTCCCTTGGCAAAAGGGAACTTTAGCTTTATCTTTAATGTCTGAAGTTTTAAGGATAATGTATTTATGTATTATTTAATATATTTTGCTAATATGATTACATAAGTCAAGTAATATTCTTATTGTAAAAAAAAGAAAGAAAAGGCAGAAAACTCCACTACTTCGTAGGAACACCTCTACTATTCGTTCTGTTGTTTGGCTGGCAGGGTATTTGTGAAGGGTCCCTAGGAAAACATCCAACCATTCAAGCTGATCCTGGCACTTTGACCTTACAGCCCTTGTCAGGGTTGAAACGATCTGATCTTTTATACAATTTTTATTATTATTTTTTTCTCTTTCTTCCACTAAAATAATACTCCATGAGGACATTTTGTCTGTTTTATTCACTTTTATATCCCCAGCACCAAGAACATGCATTACGTAGAAAAACACAAACACAAACCTACTGCCATTGAGTCAATTCTCACTCATAGCAACCCTATAGGACAGAGTAGAACTGTTCCACAGAATTTCCAAGGCTGTAAATCTTTGCAGAAGCAGACTGCTTCATTTTCCTCCCAAGGAGCAGCTGGTGGGTTAGAACCATTGACATTTGGGTTAGTAGCCAAATACCTTATCCACTGTACCACCAGAGCTCCTCTGACAGTCGAAGACACTTGCTAAATATTTGTTGAATAATGATTTAATGAATGAGTATGAATATTACCTTATTCCTTTGAATAGTCTTTGCCTAATTGAAGTTATTCACTCTAAGCAATTTCGTATATTGATATTTAAATTAGCTTCATAAACACAGATTTGCTTAAGCTTTTTATGAAAAATTTTCCAAATAGTGCTGCAAAATTAGATGCTAAGAGTGGTGAACACCATGCCTTTCAATGGTTGGAACAGGATTCCTTTTTGTTATTAGATGATTCCTCTATTGCTGCATTCCTTATGTCATTTTGTCAAGACACCTTTCTCAGTCTCCATTGCAATGAATGGCATGTATGAGCAGCCAAGTCTTCCCTTGGCGATTCCATCTGGCCTTCAGAAAGCTGCCAAACTCCTGTTCAGGGCCTTTGTACTAGGTATCCCTCTGCATGAAAGGCTCTTCTGTGCTCTTGAGAGGAGGATATTTACGACTTGGAGCTTGGCTATCCATTACCCAGAACAGGCTTTTCTGACACTCTGGAGGAGTCTGTATACACTTACCACTGTCTGCTATTTCAATTACTTAATTATTCATAGATATGTGTCTGTCACCTGTGTTCCCCTATCTTCTAGTAGAACGTTTTCATGAGAGCGTGAAACTTGTTTTGTTCACTGTACTCTCCTGTAAGAGGGAATAAATAAATTAGCCTTTTATTAGCATACTGTCTACCATGTGGTGTGTTAAGTACTAGGAATTGAAGATAAATATGAAATCTTCCCTGTTTTGGGGGCTCATGATCTAGAAGAACTTATTTATTCATTCAAAGCTATTTACTGATACCCTGCTGTATCCCTGAATGAGGTAGGATAACTTGCCCTCACAGAACTTATGTCCTAGCAGGGAGAGACAAGATGTTGAGGACAGAAGATGAGACATTAAAAAAAAAAAAAAAAAGATGAAAACACCCACAAAGAATCAGATTATTGTAGTTTTAGTAGCATTACAAAGGAAAATACTAAGAATTATGAGAACATAGGATATGGGTTGCATGGTTGATTTGTTTCGGATACTTTTACCAACTATTCTGTGAAAAAATTAGATGTGTGTATTTTAGTGCCCTTCATGGCACTATTTAGTGCACAGTATGGATACTTTTTTCCTTTTTGTTTCTTCATTAGCCTCATATATTTCCTGTAAGACATAGCCACATACATTTGGATTTAGGCCAAAGAAACAAGCTCATTTTGCTTTATAATAAGAACCAGAACTGGGAAGTCTAACCTGTGTCTATCATGTTGTCTTTTTCCAATGAGAAAATAAAATTCTACGAGACATGAACTTGTATTAGACTTTCTAAAATAACTCAAATGTCAAGAATGAGAAAAAGAAAAGTACCTTAATAGTAGAAATTAATGTATTTAGCACCATAAAAGGGATAGCTGTCATTTAAATCACTTAAATAACTTATCCAAAAAAAAAAAAAAAATGATAGCCAACAGTAACATGTAATTTGAGGAACTCTATGTTCTGAGGTATTATGCCAATTCAAGAACCAATCTAATCACCACAAATCCTTTGATGACATTTTACTTTGCTTAAACCAGGAAAATAGTAAGTAAATTTTATTAAAAGGGAGGTAAAACTTAAAAATAAATTAGTTTAAAATATTATTCTTCCCTGTTTTAGAAATACCTTATTGACTATAGACAGCCATAGGTAACTCTTTACTGCCCTCCTCTGATCTATTTTAGGAATGCTACTCCTTTTAAAGAAAAATTAAAGTCTTCCATCACTAAGAAAATAAATTTAGTCCTTTCCTCTCTATGGATAAATATAAATGGCCTCTTTTGCAGAAGCCAATATCTTTTATGCTTTAAATTGCATAAATGTTTGCATAAACATTTGCATAAACATAAATTGCATAAATGTTAGGTTCTTCCCAAAAGTAATAAGGAAAGAAGCCATAGCATTTAGCTGACTTTTAAATCCCAGAGATCTCCAGAGTGGTGCCACCTTTTCTTCCCTTTCCAGAAGAATTACTCCCCATTTAAAAAATACAGGTGGGAATAAATAAACTGATTTAAGCTCACTCCCTCATCTAGTACACACACACACACACACACACACAAAGTCTTTCTATTGAACTTGTGGATAGATAACTGAATCCCAGCAGCTGAAGTACAACTTCATGGGAAATGTATTGGCCTTACCTTCTAGCCTGGATATGAAATTTAAAAAGATGTGTGTTGGGAATAGCGATGTTTGATTTAAAATCATAGAGTATTAGAGTCATAAATGAATCAGAGTTAAATAATTGTTAACTAGGAGCTCTGGGAAATAGTGCCTAAGCCATTTGACTGCTAACCAGAAGTCTGGTGGTTCAAATCTACCACCACTCCTGGGAATGAAGGTTGGCCAATCTACTTCCGTAGTGATACTGCCTGGGAGAAAACCAAGGAGGGGTCACTATGAGTCAGATCTGACTCGAGGGCAGTGGAAAAAAAAAAAAAAAAAAGGCTAGCCCTTAAATTAAAATATGAGAAATCTGAAGCACAGAGAGTGAAGTGACACTTAAGGTCACACATAGAAAACAGTTTGATTCTTCCATCCCTGGTTTCTTTATCCACGGAGATTCCATGACACTGCCTTTAGAAAGAAACAACCTCTCCTAATCTATGTGTAAGGAGTTCTGGTAGCGTAGTGCCTAAGGCACTTGACTGCTGACCAGAAGGCTAGCGGTTCAAACCCATCAGCCACTCCTCCCTCAGAAGGAAGGTTGGGCAATCTACTTCCGTAGTGATACTGCCTCGGAAACCCAAGGAAGGGTCGCTATGAGTCAGGTCTGACTCCACAGCTCATAACAACAACAACAACAACAACAACAACAACAATCTATGTGTGCATCTGCCCCTTAGTGTCTCTCCAGCTTCGATTCTTAAACCCTTATTGTCTTCATGGTGCTCTCTGGTGGCAAAGAGCATGCACTACATGCAGTTGTAGGACTTGGCCCTCCTAATTCATTCTCTGGAGGAGCCCTGGTTGGGCAGTGCTGAGTGCCTGCTGACAGGCTGATGGATCCAACTGAGAGCAGCTCCATGAGAGATAAATATGGCAGTCTGCTTCTGTAAAGATTTACAGTCTTGGAAACCCTGTGGGGCAGTTCTACTCTGTCCTAAAGGGTCTCTATGAGTTGGAATAGACTCAATGGCAACATGTTTGGTTTTTGGGTCTTATTCATTTGTTCATTCAGCAAATATTATTGAGATCTACTGTATGCCAGCATGTGCTCTAAACACTGGAGTTTCAGTAATTAAAAAGAAAATTACATATCCCTGCCCTCACATATTTTATGTCCTAGCAGGGAGAGACAAGGAGGCCTGGTAGCATAGTGCCTAAGGCATGTGACTGCTAATGAGAAGGTGGTTCATACTTGCCAGCTGCTCTGTGGGAGGAAGCTGGGGCAATCTAGTTCCATAAAGATTTACTGCATCATCAGAAATTCAATGAAGATTGCTATGAGTGGGTATCAACTCGATGGCAGTGAGTTTGGTTTTCGTTTTAGGGAGACACGAGACAAAATACACATTATATAATACATGAGGACTATGGAAATCAATAAAACAGGGAAGGATCTAAGAATATGTGGGTTAAGTGCTGGCTCAACTGCCTCTTTAAATATTGTGTTCAGGGAAGTCCTCACTGAAAATAAGACATTTGAGAAAAGATTTGCAGAAAGTAAAGGAATAAGCCACATCGGTGTGTGGGGAAGAATGGCCCAGGTAGAGGAAACTGTAAATGTGCCAATTCGAGACAACCACGAGCTGAGTAAGGGAGACAAGTAGAGAACAAGTCAGAGAGGTGAAGGTAGAAGTGAAGAAGGCAAACCCCTAAGAGGCTTAAAATCCGCATCAAGA
>NW_006921873.1:4507725-4509359 GCF_000298275.1 Orycteropus afer afer
ATGTTTCAATAAATGGGTATAGTGCTTGAGGCACTCATTTATGCCAAGAAATTTGGAAGACTGCCATTTGGAAGAAATACTTATTTGTGTCCATTCCAAAAAAAGGTAATCTAACAGAATGAGAAAATGATTGAACAATATCATTAATATCACATGAAAGTAAAATTTTATTGAAGATAATTCAAGAATGGTTGCAGCACTACATCAGTATGGATCTGCCAGAAATTCAAGTGGGATTCAGAACAGGGCTGAGGATGGATCTTGGCTGAAAGCAGAGAACATCAGAAAGATGTTTACCTGTGTTTTATTGACTATGGAGAAGCATTTGACTGTGTGGATCATAACAAATGAATAACATTGTGAAGAATGGAATTCCAGAATACATTAAGTGCTCATGAGGAAACTGTATATAGACCAAGAGATGGTAGTTCAAATAGAACAAGGGGATACTGCATGGTTTAAAATCAGGAAGGGGGGATTTCTGTCAAGATGGTGGAATAGGCAGACAAGCTACTCAGGCCTCTACAACAAAGAAATGTGACTCCAATTGAAACAGATACAGAGGCTAACCCTAGAACCCTAACCTTCAAAGGGTAGGATAAAAAAAAATAGATTAAATAAAGATTGGTAGAACAAATGGAATGAAAATAGTGAATAAGAAGTTAATGCATTTTGAATATTTCCAAGTGGTGTTCCAACTGGAGCAGCAACCTAATAATCACCTCTGCTTGCTGAGAACCATATGGATAACCACACTAGTGGTTGGTGACCAGAAAGCAACCAAGCCTACACTACCAACCACATCCATACCTCCTGCAGCCCCATGCACTGGATAAGGGCCAACACCTGCTTATGCACCAACTAATCAATAATAGGTGGCAGCCAAAACCAGCCCAACCTGCTTACAACTGTTCTACATGAACAGCTAACAGAGATTTGTATACACATTCTCATCCTCTGCCACCCCCACCAGGGGACAAATGGTGAGTGCCTAAGTGCTGCCAAACTAGTGAATAGAGTAGCATACCAGCTACATTCACTAACATATATCAAAACAAACTAAAGTTAATGATAATAATAATAATAAAGAGTGAATTACACCAACATAAAATTACCAATTAAATATAAATACAACAATATCACAATGTCTCGGAGACAACTGACAATGTCAGTTCACATGAAGAAACAATATAAAGTAGTACAAAACCAGAATACATCAACACATGAATAGAAGACAAGAACAGTCCTATAAACTAACTAGACCTAACAGAAATCTATAGAACATTCACCAACGGGAGAATACATGTTTTCTTTCTGTTTGCTACTGCCCTCAAAATAACCACTACCATAGATTCTAATAGCCTAGGGTGGTTTTGCCACTATATTTGTCATAAATAAAACTATGTAGTATGTACTTTAAAAAAAAAAAAAAAAAACCAGAATACAGATTCATAAAACCTCCTTGAGGAAGAAGTGGCATTGGAAGTACTTTAAATGGAGTTCAAAAGAATTACATTTAGTCACCTTGAATTAAAAGACAAATCAAGGAAAACATTGACAAAATCAAGAAAAACACAGACAAAACTCTAGAAGAATTTAGGAAAACAAGAAAAAGTTGAAAAAAAAATTAGAAA
>NW_006921873.1:4510109-4510911 GCF_000298275.1 Orycteropus afer afer
TCAATTTGTAAATGAGGACAACTACAAAGCAAAAAAGAGGCAGTAAATAATGAAGTTACAGAACTTGCAAAATGAGAGGAACTCAACATGATTTTGAGATAGAACAGGCTATTTCAAACATGAGAAGAAAATAAAAAATCACTAGGTAACTTCAAAGAAAATTAATAAACTTTCTCATCAAAATAAAAAAGAAGAAAGGCACAAATATTTAGCAAACACTAAAACAATAGCAACAAAATAAATGATAAGAAATTTACATGGAGCTAAGAAATCAGCAACACCACAAAAAAAAAAAATAACAAAATGGCAGCAATAAATTTATACTTGTCAATAATTACATTGAATGTAAATGAATTAAAGGCACCAGCCAAGAGACAGAGAATTGCAGAATGGAACAATAAAACATGACTTATCAATATACTGCCTACAAGAGACCCTCTTTAGACACAAAGATAAGACAGACTAAAAATCAAACATTGGAAAAAAAAAATCAAACAAATGGCAACGGAAAAAGAGGAGGACAAAAACCACCATAAGAGACAGAATGAGAAATTATATGATGATTAAAGGATCAATCAAACAAGAAGACCATAATAAATATTGTCTATAACCATAATAAATATCTACGTGCTCAGTGAAAGAGCCCCAACATACATAAATCAAACATCAACAAAATTGAAAAGAGAAATAGATAGTTCCACAATAATACCATAGGAAAAAAAAAAAAAAAAAACAATGAAGAACAGAATGACTAAAAAAAAAAAAAAAAACAAAAATGAAGAAAGCCTAAGGTTCATGTCAT
>NW_006921873.1:4513595-4514239 GCF_000298275.1 Orycteropus afer afer
TGCCCAACCTTCCTTCCAAGGAGTGGCTGGTGGGTTTGAACTTCCAGCCTTCTGATTATCAGTCAGATGCCTTAGACACTGTGCCACCAGAAGGACGCCCTTTATCAGCATTTCCGTTTAACATTGTATTGAATGTCCTGACCAGAGAAATGAGCTAAGGAAGGGAAATAAACAGCATCCAAATTGACAAAGAAGTAAAATTATGTCCATTTGCAGATGATATGATCTTATACATAGAAAAAACATGAGACTCAGCAAGAAAACTTCTGGAACTTATTGCTAGCTAGGTAAGAGAGACATATTGATTTGGCCAAAGGGAAGGCAATACACCAAAAACAGATGATCAACACATAACTAAGGTATGGGAAGACATGGAGTGATAGACAAGAGGTACAGAATATAAAGCTATATAATACTACATACACAATACGTTGTTGTTATGTTGTTGTTAGGTGATGACCAGTCGTTTCCAACTCATAGCGACCCCACAAACAGCAGAACGAAACACTGCCAGATCCCGTGCCAGCTCCATGATCCTTGCTATACTTGAGCCCATTGTCGGCCACCAAGTCGATCCATCTCATTGAAGAGCTTCCCCTCTTTCATCGACCCTCCACCTTACCAAGCATGACATCCTTCTCCAG
>NW_006921873.1:4515199-4522576 GCF_000298275.1 Orycteropus afer afer
GGATCACCTTTCTTTGGAATGGGTACAAATATGGATCTCTTCCAGTCAGTTTGCCAGGTAGCTGTCTTCTAAATCTCTTGGCATAACTGAGTGAGTGCCTCCAATGAGGCGTCCATTTGTTGAAATATCTCAATGGGTATTCTGTCAATTCCTGGAACCTTGTTCTTCACCAATGCCTTCATTGCAGCTTCAATTTCCTCTTTCAATACCATTGGTTCTAGGTCATATGCCACCTCCTGAAATGGATGAAGATTGACCAGGTCTTTTTGGTACAGTGACTCTGTGTATTCCTTCGATCTTCTTTTGATGTTTCCTGCACCATTTAATGTTACATTATAAGTAATAATATACAGATGTCTACTTATTTAGTTAGGCAAGATGATCAGATATGGGTAGGTGAATAGTAACAAACCCATGACTATATGCAGGTTTGTCAGATATTTCTACATACTTATTTGTATGTGCTATAAAAACACCCATATGTAGAATAGAGCTAACAGTGGACAATGTTATAATAACTTCTTAGCTACAACCAAACACTTTGAGGAAGTGAGTCACTGGGCCTGTGGGCTTGGGACCATGGTTGCAGAGGACATTAAGCTCAACTGGCATAACATAGTACACAAAAAATTTGTTCTACATCCTATTTTGGTGAGTAATAACTGGGGTTTTAAAAGCTTGCGAGTAACTGTCTAAGAGGCAACTATTGGTCTCCTGTTGTTGTTGTAGTTATGTGCCGTCGAGTTGGACCCGACCCATAGCGACCCCTCCTTGGGTTTCCAAGGCAGTATCACTATGGAACTAGTCTGGAGCAAAGAAGAATGAAGAAAATCAAAGACACATAGAAACAATTAGTGTAAGGGTCTAATGTACCATGGGAAGCTCAGCCTACCTGAACATGAAACCAGAAGATGAACATGAGACCAGCTACCACTGCAAACCACTCAGAAAGGGCTCAAAATTGGAGATCCTAGAAAGAGTGGGAGAAAAATGTGGAACAAAACTCAAAATCATAAAAAAGACCAGGCTTACTGATTTGTTGTTGTTGTTGTTATGTGCTGTCGAGTCGGCCCTGACTCATAGCGACCCCTCCTTGGGTTTCCGACGCAGTATCACTACAGAAGTAGATTGCCCATCTTCCTTCCGAGGAGTGGCTGGGGGGTTTGAACCGCCAGCCTTCTGGTTAGCAGTCAAGTGCCTTAGCCACTATGCTACCAGAGCTCCTACTGGTCTGATAGAGACTGGCAAAATCCTGAAGATTGTGAAATCTAGTCACCCTTTGGAGCTGGAATTAAACTCAATCCTGTGGCTTAACTTTCAGCCAAACAATAGACAGGCTTAATTACACCAGATAGGTACACTCCTTAGAACAATCAACTACAGGAGATGAGAAGGGCAGCATTTGCATAGGGAGAATCTCAGAAAGCAGGAATGCAGAGTTAAGACAGACACAGGGTAAAGGTAATCACAGGGAGGAAATGAGAAGAGAGCTGTTACATTGCAGGGAGTACAATCAATGCCACAAAACAAAATGTGTATGAACTGTTGAATGGAAAATGAATTTGCTCTGTAAACTTTCACCCAAATCACAACAAAAAGTTAAAAATAAAATAAAATAAAGAAAAGTATGTGTCAGGGTTGTATCCTTTTACCATACTTATTCAATCTGTATGCTAAACAAATAATCCTAGAAGCTGGAGTATATGAAGAACATGCCATCAGGACTGAAGGAAGACTCATGAACAACCTGTGATAGGCAGAAGACACAACCTCGCTTGCGGAAAGAGCAGAAGACTCAAAGCACTTACTGATGAAGATCAAAGACTACAGTACTCAGTATGGATTACACCTTAACATAAAGAAAACTAAGATCCTCATATCTGGACCTATAAGCAGCATCATGATAAATGGAGAAAAGACTGAAATTGTCAAAGGTTTCATTTCACTTGGATCCTCAGTCAACATCTGTGGAAGCAGTAGTTAAGAAGTCAAATGATGTATTGCATTGGGCAAACTGCTGTAAAAAACCTTTTTAAAGTCTTTAAAATGAAGATATCACTTTGAAGACAAAGGCACACTTGACCTAAGCCATGATATTTTCAATAGTCTCATATGCATGTGAAGCAGGAAGAAGCCAGGGCTGATGGCCGGATCCAGGTAAGGTGAGGGAGAGACTTCACCCAAGGCAGGAAGGAGGAAGAAGCCAGGTCCGATGGCCGGAACAGGTAAGGAGAAGACCAGGAAGTGGGCAGAGAGGTTTGGAACGGTTAAGGGAGGTGAACTTGTCTGTCAGTTTGTCCAACTGTGGTGGCTTGCATATTGTGTGAGGCTGGAGACTGTACCACCAGTGTTTCAAACACCAGCAGCATTGCCCATGGTGGACAGGTTTCAGAGGAGCTCCCAGACTGAGGAAGATTAGAAGAAGGAAGAGGCCATCCACTTCTGAAAGAATTGGCCAGGGAAAATCTTATGCATGGCAGAAAAACACTGTCTGATATATTACTGGGCAATTTGATGAATAGTTTGGAAACATTACCTGATACAGTGCAGGAAGACAAGCCTCTTAGGTTGGAAGGCACTCAAAATACAACTGGGAAAGAACTGCCTTATCAAAGTAGAAGCACCCTTACTGACATGGATAAAGTAAAGCTTTTGGGACCTCCATTTGCTGACATGGCATGACTCAAACTGAAGAGAAACTGCTGCAAACATCCATTAATAATCAGGACATGGAATGTATGAACTATGAATCTAAGAAATTGGAAGTTGTAAAAAATGAAAAAGAAACACATAATGATTGATATCTTAGGAATTAGTGAGCTGAAATGGACCAGTTTTGACCATTTTGAGTTGGACGACCTTATGATCTACTATGCTGGGAATGAAAAATTGAAGAGGAATGCCATGGCATTCATCATCACAGAAAATGTTTCAAGATCTGTCCTAAAGTACAAAGCTGTCAGGGGTAGGATAATACCCATATGTCTACAAGGAAGAACCATTAATACTACTATTATTCAAATTTATGCATCAAACACCAAACCCAAAGATGAGGAAATTGAAGATTGTTACCAACTTCTGCAGTCTGGAATTGACCAAATCTGCAATCAGGATGTGTTGATTATCACTGGTGATTGGAATGCAAAAATTGGAAACAAAGGAGAATCATCAGTAGTTGGAAAATTTGGCCTTGGTGGTAGAAATCTCTGGAAATCACATGATAGGATTTTGTAAGACCAATGACTTATTCACTGCAATTACCTTTTTTCAACACCACAAATGGTGGCTATACACGTGGACTTCGCCAGATGGAGTGCAAAGGAATCAGATTAACTATATCTGTGAAAAGAGGCTATGGGAAAGCTCAATATTTCCAGCCAAAACAAGGCCAGGAGCTGACTGTGGGACAGACCATCAATTGCTCATATGCAAGTTCAACTTGAAGTTGAAGACAATTAACACAAGCCCACGAGAGCCAAAATATGACCTTGCATATATCATTTCTGAATTTAGAGACCATCTAAAAAATACATTTGATGCATTGAACACCAATGACTGAAAACCAGAGGACTTGTGGGATGACATCAAGAACATCATCCATGGAGAAAGGAAAAGATCATTAAAAAGAAAGAAAGGAATAAAAGACCAAAATGGATGTCAGAAGAGACTTAAATGGAGAGTAGCTAAAGCAAATAGAAGAAATAACAAGATAGAAGAGCTGAACAGAAGATTTCAAAGAGCAACTCAAGAAGTCAAATATAATGAAATGTGCAAAGACCTGGAGTTAGAAAGGGAAGAACACACTTGTTATTTCTCAAGCTGAAAGAACTGAAGAAAAAATGTAAGCCTTGAGTTGCAATATTGAAAGATTCTGTAGGAAAAATATTGAATGATGCAGGAAATATCAAAAGAAGATGGAAGGGAATACACAGAGTCACTGTACCAAAAGGACCTGGTTGATCTTCATCCATTTCAGAAGATAGCATATGATCAAGAACCAACGGCACTGAAGGAAGTAGTCGAAGCTGCACTGAATGAAGTGGTGAAAAACAAGTCTCAAGGAATTGATGGGATACACATTGAGGTGTTTCAACAAATGGATGCTGCGCTGGCAGCACTCACTTGGCTATGGCAAGAGATTTGAAGGATGGCTACCTGGCCAACTGACTGGAAGAGATCCATGTTTGTGCCCATTCCAAAGAAGGTGATCCCACAGAAGGTGGTAATTATCAAACAATATCATTAATATCACCTGCAAGTAAAATCTTACTGAAGATAATTCAAAAACAGTTGCAGCAGTATATTGACAGAGAACTTCCAGAGATGGAAAGGATTCAGAAGAGGACGTGGAACGAGGGATATCATTGCTGATGTCAGATGGATCTTGGCTCAAAGCAAAGAATACCAGAAAGATGTTTATTTGTGTTTTATTGATATGAAAAAGCATTCAGTTGTGTGGATCATACAAATTATGGATAATATTGAGAAGAATGGGAATTACAGAACACTTGATTGTTCTCATCAGGAACCTGTACGTAGACCAGGAGGCTGTCATTTAAACAGAAAAAGGGGACTCCCTGGAAGCAAATGGCCAGACTTCATCTAACCTACTTTGGTCATGTTGTCAGAAGGGGCCATTCCCTGGAGAAGGATGTCATGCTTGGTAAAGTGGAAGGTAAATAAAAGAGGGAAAATTCCTCAACAAGATGGATTGACATAGTGGCTACAATGATGGGCTTAGGTATAGCAGGGATTGTGGAGCTGGCAAAGGACTGGGCAGTGCTTCATTCTGCTGTACGTAGGGTCGCGATGAGTCAGAGATGACTCGACAGCACCTAACAACAACAACATATGCATGTGAGAGCTGGACCATGAATAAGAAAGACTGCAGAAAAATTGATGCATTTGAATTTGTTATGTTTGTGAAGAATATTGAATGTATGATGGACTGCTAACAAAAAGAACAATCTGTCTTGGAGGAAGTACAAATGGAATGTTCCTTAGAAGAGAGAATGGCCGGACTTGTCTCTCATACTTTGGTCATGTTATCAGAAGGGATCATACTTGGCAGAGTAGAGAGTCAGCAAAAAAGAGAAAAACACTCAAGGAGATGGATTGATACAGTGACTGTGACAATAGGCTCAAGTAAGGTGATGATTGTGAGGATGGTGCAGGAGGGGGCAGTGTTTTGTTTTCTTGTATACAGGGTCACCATGAGGAGCTCTGGTAGCATAGTGCCTAAGTCACTTGATTGCTAACCAGAAAGCTGGTGGTTCAAACCCACCAGCCACTCCTCGGAAGGAAGATGGGGCAATCTACTTTCATAGTGATACTGCCTCGGAAACCCAAGGAGGGGTCTCTACGAGTCGGGTCCGACTCGATGGCACATAGCAACAACAACAATAACAACGAGGGTCACCATGAGTCAAAAGTGACTCAACAGCAGCTAACAACAATGATACTGACCATTCCTTTGTGTAGAACCAAACTACCATCTGGGAAAATTGTCCATCTGTCAGAGGAGGTTTATTAAGTATTTCTTTGAATGCATGTCTGCTAGTGATTGATCCTCTCAGCTTCTTTTTTCCTTGGTCTGTAGGTCTTTATTCCACTTTTTAGAAAATACATTTAAAGTTATTTTTAGGGAAATTATACACAGCAAAACCTTTTCCTATTCTTGCATTTCTAGACATAATGGTTAGTGACATTTGTTAGATTTTTCACGTTGTGTCAACATTCTTATTTCTGTTCTACTTTTTTTTTGTTTTCATTTACTTAACCTCCCTGTCCACTCTAACCTTCTCATCGATGCTTTAAAATAGCTACTGATCCTTCAGTTTATATATATATATATATATATATATATATATATGCAGTATATATATTATGTACTCTAGGCTAAGCTGCTACATAGTTTAAAGGTGACTTTTTGTCTTTAATTTTTGAAAAATTTTCACTGGATGTAGAATTAGAATGAAAGTCTCTCCTTCCACCCCCATACATTCAATTGCTTCATTGTCTTCTGACTTTTATAGTTTCTGACAAGAATTCTGTTGTTATTTGATCTTCGTCTTCTGTATCTATTGTGCTCAATTTTCTAGCTGCTTTTAAATTTATCTTAGTTTTGAGCAATTTGATTACGATGTGCTTTGGTGTGTCATTCTTTCCAGATACATATTCATATGTTAATAAGAGTTCCCAGAGACACTATCTTTGCCAAGCAAACAAGTAGATTTTACCTGAAATGCCAATTCCTATCTATTAATAGCTGCCCCTGTTGTGCTTTGTACAGAGGAATCTAAGAAGCTGCCCAGGCTCAGGAGGATAGAGTGTCATGACTGATTACAGGTATCTGTTATGAGAGAAGGAGAGAGACTAGACCCATGTGTTCACTCCACCTGTCTTGGCATAAAAGAATAAGGGAATATATTTAGGGCAAGTGACATATAAAACACATGATATAGACCTTCAACTGTTGTGCTTTCCTTGAGAGAGTGGTGTAGTGGTTAAGGTATTTGGCTGCTAACCAAAGTGATGGTAGTTGAACTCACCAGCTGCTACGTGGAAGAAAGATGAAGCAGTCTGCTTCCATAAAGATTTATAGGCTTGGAAACCCAACAGAAGTCACTATGAGAATTGACTATGGAATTGACTCAGTGACCATGGTTTGTTTTTTGGTTTTTAGAAAGATATTAGTTAATTATCTCTGAGCAATAGTTATCAACACGCCTCCCCCACAAACTATTAATGGAGGGTGTTGGGAACAACCATAGACATCTTTTTTTTCGATCTCTTCACTGGGACACCACGTCTTTCTGATGTAAGAGGCCGTCTGGAGGAACAAATCTCATTCTTTAACCTGAAAGTAAAGTCAAGATTTACCTGGAATATCAGAGCTAAAATTTATTTGGATTATATTGACTTGTATTTTCAAATTTGCTTGGAGTAATATTTGAAATATAGTGAGCTCTCAATAAATATTTCACAGATGTATTAATGTAACATTTTCATTTTCCATCTTGAATGGATACCTAAGCCTACTTCTGAGGATTTTCTTTGGAGCAAAATATTGCCACACTGGGCTATCAAAGCATCTCTTGAAAGACTTGGGAATCCTGAGATACATTAGAACTTCTCACTGAGGTGGACTGATTCTCCTCAAAAAGATGAATGTAAACCAGACATCAGGGCCCATGAAAGATCATCCTACAGAAATCACCTAACATGATACCTCTTCAGTTGACTCAAGCAAGGTTAGTTGCACCAGGGAATTGTGTTTGCAATTCACTTTAGTTCAGTTTGACAAAAATGTATTGAGAATTTACTTTGTGACAGGGTTTCCTAACCTTGGACTATTGATATTTAAAAAAAAAAAAA
>NW_006921873.1:4523571-4524263 GCF_000298275.1 Orycteropus afer afer
GATGTTTGGATCCCCCAGGTCTGTTGCCTCCAGCTGTTCTCTGTTGACCCCTATGGCTTTACAAATATAATTATTTTTGATGTGTGACTCATGTAAAAAACTTGGGGAACATTGGCCTAAATGAAATCATTTACAATGAGATTGATAAAGAGGAGTTAGATTTCTAAGAGACAAAGTTGATTACACTTGGTAGTTGATTAATGTGAGGGTGAGAGATGACCAGATTCATAGAGAGATAACACACTGCCATGAGTAAATTCTGAGAGGTAAGGTGATGATTTTGCAATCTAAGACCTGAAGTACAAGAAAGAGGAACTGCTTTGGAGCAGCAGTTCTCAGAGTGTTCTGAGATTCACAGGTTCAACATCACCTGAGAACTTGTTAGAAATGCAAATGTTCAGGCCAACCACAAACTGAATGCAAGTCTCTGGGGGCAAGCAGTTCATGTTTTAATAAGCTGTCCATGTGATTCTGATGTGTGATAGAGTTTGAGAAACTGTGACTCGATGGCAGCGAGTTTGGTTTGGTTTGTTTGAGAGGGAAGGTAATTTCCATCTGGGGCTTATTGAGTGTCAGTTCCAGTAGGATATGCTAGGGGAGAAGTTCAAGAGGTGAGTTACTGTCAAGCTTTTTATATTTACTTTTTGTTTTTTGAGTAAAAGATGTCAATCTTCTTTTTTTTTTTCTTTTTT
>NW_006921873.1:4540022-4542761 GCF_000298275.1 Orycteropus afer afer
TAGTGGGTAATGGTTAATGAGCATCACTTCAAGTATTTGCTGGCTGCTTGAATGTAGTCTTTGGTGAAATATCTCTTCATGTCCTTTCCATTTTTAAATTGGATTGTTTCTCTTTTTGTTGTTGAGGTGTTGAACTTTTCTACAAATTATAGAAATCTCAGACATATCATTGCCATTTTTTTTCCCCAATCTATAGGTTCTTCTTTTACTCTTTTTGAGAAATCTATGCACATAAGTATTTAATTTTACAAGGCCCCTGCCATCTAATTTATCTTCAGCTATTTGTAAATTTTTAGTTATATTTGATAGACTATTTATGCCATAAATTAGGGCACCTAAGTTTGCCCCTATTTTTTCTTCCATTGCCTTTAAAGATTTAGGTTTTACATTTAGATCTTTGATCCATCTGGAGGTAGTTTTTGTATGGTGTGAGATATGGATCCTGTTTCATTTTCCTGCAAATGGATATCCAGTTTTGCCAGCACCATTTATTAAAGAAACTATTACTTCCCCATTTAATGGATTTTGTTCCTTTGTCAAAGATCAACTGTTCATAGGTGAATGGATTTACTTCTGGATTTGCAACTCTGCTCCATTGGTCTATGTATCTATTGTCATATCAATACCAGACTCTTTTGACCACCTTGACTCTATAGTACATTTTGAGATAAAGGAGTGTGAGGCCTCCTACTTTGTTCTTCTTTTTCACTAGTGCTTTGTTTATCTGAGGTCCCTTTCTTTTCAATATAAAGTTGGTGATTAGTTTTTATATCAGTTTAAAGACTTGTGATGGAATCTGGATCAGAACTGCTTTATATCTAAAGATGGTTTGAGTAGACTTGACATTTTCACAATGGTAAGTCTTCCTATCCATAAATATAGTATATTCTTCCATTTATGTAGGGGTTTTGGTTACCTAATACTACTCTGACAGGAATATGTCACAAATGGGATGGCTTTAACAAACAGGAGTTTATTCTCTTATCATTTTGGAGGCTAGAAGTCTGAGTTCAAAGTGCTAGACTGTAGGGGCTGAGTGAAAGCTTCTCAACCTTGGACTTCATCTCTGCCTCCTGCTTCTGGCCCACTGAAGCTGGAGGCTTTTCTTCACTCAGTCTGGTTGCTGAGGCTGACAAACCCAAGGTTGGCAAGTAAAAAGGCATAGTCCCAATATCACCAAACAACATGGCAGGCCACTAGTTCAAGTCCCAAGATTGGCAGGGCATGGCAGGCTGCTGAACAATGACTTGGCTACATGCAGGGTTCAAGTGTGCCAAAAAGCTGGAGACCTTCCTCAAAGTTGCTTCTTATATACTGGAAGCAGCCCACATCCCTAAAACAGCTACTTAGCTGCTCCAGTAGATTCCTAGATGGAGTTAATTACCAATCTCATCATGGGGAATAACTACCTCCAGCTGCCCAGCCACTCAAAACAGGCCAAACCAAGATGACACATAAACTTAACTACCACAGTATGTCTCTTTTGGTTTCTTGCAGTAGTGCTTTATAGCTTTTTTGGTGTGTGTAAGTCCTTCATATCCCTGATTAAGTGTTTTCCTAAGTATTTCATCTTTTTGGTGGCTACTACAAATGGTATTGTTTTCCTGATTTACTTTTCAGAGTTCTCTTTGTTAGAGTAGAGGAATCTGAATGATTTTTGTATGTTGATCTTGTACCTTGTTCTTTTGCGGAATCCTTCTATTTGTTCCAATAGCTTCCTGTACAATCTGGATTTTCTATGTATAGCATCATATCATCTGCAAGTAGGAATAATATTATTTCTTCCTTACCGATTTGGATCCCTTTTATTTGCCTTTCTTGCTTTGTTGCTCCAGCTAGGACTTTCAGTACAATAATAAGTAAGAGTGGTGGTAAAAGGCATTCTTGTCTGGTTCCCATTCTCAAGGGGAATGATTTCAGACTCTCTCCGCATTGAGAATATTGATGGCTATTGGTTTTGTGTTTATACCCTTAATTATGTTGACGAATTTCCCTTCTATTCTTATTTTGATGACAGTTTTTTTTTTATCAGAAAATGGTGTTCGATTTTATCAAATGCCTTTTCTACATTGTTTGATATGATAATGTGGTTGTTTTCCTTTGTTTTATTTATGTGGTGGATTATGTAGTGTGATAGTTGGAGCTGTGTATCAACTTGGCTGGACCACAATTCTGTGTGGTTTAAGCTGTTGTGATGTGGTTATTCCCATGATGGGATCAGATGATTATGTTTGAGCAGGCAATCTGTTGAAAGGGAGTTTCCCTAGGGGTGTGGCCTGCTTCCAGTATATCCAAGGACATCCTGGGAAAAGAGACATTCTTCTGTTGATTGGGATTCTGTTGTTCTGCCTACAACTGTCCATGAGTGAACAGTCCACCATTTGGCCTGGAGATCTTGGATTCATTGGACTCAACAGCCGGTATACTGCCTGCCAGACTTGAGCTCCTCAGCCCCTGTGGTTGTAAGAGCCAGGAACAGCCTCCAGCTTGATGTGGAAAAGCCTTCAGCTTGACGTTTGGTCCAGGAACTTTGGACTTGCCAGCTTCTGTAAGTGTGCAAGCCATTTTCCTAAGATAAATTTCTCTCTCTATATATATATATATATAAGCTTTACTGTTTTTTATTTCTCTAGAGAACCTAGTCTAACACATGTAGATTGATTTTCTGATGCTGAACGATCCTTCCATACCTGGCATGAGTCCCACTTGGTCATCATATATAGGTTGTTTGTTTGTTTG
>NW_006921873.1:4543901-4549617 GCF_000298275.1 Orycteropus afer afer
TTTTTTTTCCCCTGTTCTTCCTTTTATTGATTTCTAATTTTGTAGCAAGCACTGTGATCTGAGAAGATGCTTTGTAATATTTTGATGTTTTTAAATTTATTGATGCTTGATTTGTGGCATAACATATGGTATATTCTGGAGATGATCCATGTGCACTGGAAAAGAATGTGTAATGTGCTTCTGTTGAGTGGAATGTTCTGTATATGAGATCAAATTGAATGATTTTATCATTTAGATCTTTTGTATCTTTGTTGAGTTTCCTTCTAGATGTTCTGTCCATTATCAAATATGAGGTGTTAAAATCTCCCACTATTATTGTGAAGCTGTCTATTTCTCTCTTCAGTTCTGTAGAAGTTTGTTTTCTGTATTTTGGAGCTCTTTCATTGGATATGTAGATATCTTAGATATTTATTATGGTTGTGTTCTCATGCGGGATTGACACTTAATCATATAATACCCTTCCTTGGTCCTTATACTGGCTTTTGCATTAAGGTCTATTTTATCAGAAATTAATATTGCCACTCCAGTTTTATTATTTATTTATTTGTTTTTGGTAGTCATTTGCTTGATTTTTATTTTCCATCCTTTAATTTTTAGTTAATTTTTGTCTTTGTGTCTAAGGTGTGTCTCTTGTAGGCAGCATATTGATGGGTCATGTTTGCTCATCCATTATGCCATGCTCTTGAATGGTGCATTTATTAATTTACATTTAGTGTAATTATTAATAGGTATGAATTTACTGTGTCATTTTGTTGTACTAATGATGTTTTTGTTCTGTATATATATTTTTCTGTGCTGTGCTTTTTTTGTTTGTTTGCTTGTGGATATTATTTTCATTTCTTTTATTGCTATTGTTTTTGTGTTTACTGAGTCTTTATGATTTTCTTATTTTGGTGATAAGGTTTATTAATTTTCTTTGTGGCTACTCTGAAATTTACTTTTATTTTCCTAAGTTTAAAACAGCCTGTTCTATATTGATAACACCTTAACTTTCTCTCCATATGGAAGTTCCATAAGTACATCATTTATTCCCTCTTTTTTGTTTTGAAGTTGTTATTATTTACATACTGATGTCTCCAGTTCCCCATTTTCAATCTTATATTGTTACTAGGTGCTGTTGAGTCATTTCTGACTCATAGTGACCCCATGCACAGCAAAACGAAACACTGCTCGATCCCATGCCAGCTCCACAATCCCTGCTATACTTGAACCCATCATCGCAGCCACCATGTCAATCCATCTCATTGGAGGCCTCCCCCTCTTTCGTCGACCCTCCACCCTACCAAGCATGACATCCTTCTCCAAGGAATGGTCCCTTCTGACAACATGACCAAAATAGGTGAGATGAAGTCTGGCCATTTCTCGCTTCCAAGGAGCATTTTGGGTGTACTTCCTCCAGGACAGATCTGTTAGTTCTTTTAACAGTCCATGGTACTTTCAGCATTCTTGGCCAGCATCACAACTCAAAACATCAACTCTTCTTTGGTCTTCTTTATTCATTGTCCAGTTCTCAAATGCATATGAGGTGATTGAAAATATCATGGCTCATGCCATTAGAGAGATGCAAATCAAAACAACGAAATATCATCTCACTGTACCATTAATGGCAGTTGTGCTGGGTACATAATTCTTGGTTGGGAATTTTTCTCTTTTAGGGTGGTATATTTTTACATATACTATCCCATTGTCTTCTTGCCTGCATGGTTTCTGCTGAGAAATCCGAGTTTAGTCTTATTGGTTGCCCCTTGTAGGTAACTTTTCATTTTTCCCATGCTGCTGTCATGAATCTTTCTTTGTCTTTTGTTTTCATGTGGTTGATGATGATATTTCTTGGTGATTTTCTTTTGGGGTCAATCCTGTTTGGGATTTGTTGGACTTCCTGAATGGACATATTCTCATCTTTCATCATACCAGAAAAATTCTCTTACACCAAATCTTCAACAATTTTCTCTGTGGTTTTATTTGTCTCTTCCTGTTCTGGAATTCTGATTCCACGTAGGTTATTCCTTTTGATGGTATCCTGCGTGGACCTTAGGCTTTCTTCATTTTGTTTTGATCTTTTTTCTGATTTATCATTTTTCAAAGAAGTGTTCAGGTATTTGCCTTCAATCTCATTAATTCTATCTTCCATTGATTCAATTCTGCTCCTTTGCCCCTTCAATGTCTTGTCTATTTTTGAAAATTCAGTATTAATCTTCTGGATTTCTGTGTATAGATTTTGTATCATTTCTAATTTTTCATTTATTTTGTTATTTTGTTCTTGTATTGTCTTTTGAAATTGTTATAGGGTTTTCTCTGTGTTTTCCTCAATTTTGTCAGTGTTTTCCTTGATCTGTCTCTCCATTCATTGAAGATACCTAAATATAATTCTTTTGAATTCCTTATCAGGAAGTTCCAATGCTGTGTCTTCTTCAGGGATGTGTTTTGGGTCTGTACCCTAGTCCCTTGTTTCTCGTGTTTTATCTTCTATGTGTACTGTGATGCTCTGTTGTCTCTGAGGCATTGTGACATTTTTGTGTTTATATTTAATTGGTGATTTTATGTTGAAGTGACTTGCCCATGGTTTTGTTTTCTTTGTTTTGTTTGTGTGTTGTCTATGCATGCAGGGTATTGGGCTGTGCTCCTCTATTCACTAGAGGAGCAATACTTATACAATCACCACTTTCCTGTTGTCAGCCTCTCATATGTTCCTGCCAACCTTGACAAATGGAGCCTATTCTTAGGTCCCTGGAACCTGAATGAGAATGTTGTCACTTTAAAATCCAAAATGGTTACCACTTGTAAAGATTCAAAATGGCTGCACCCTCAGTCACTTTAAATACCCAAAATGGCCACTGCTTGTAATCATTCAAAATGGTTGGACCCTCTGTCACTTTAAATATCCAAAATGGCCACTGCTTGTAAACATTCCAATGGCTATGCCCTTGGTCACTTTAAATATCCAAAATGGCTGCACCCTCTGGATAGCGGAAGGTCAACAGCTCAGGTTGTCTCCCTTCTTGCTGTTTTCCTTCCTAGTCATAGGCCACCAATGCAGTTGTCCCTACAGCCTTTGGTGACCAGGGCTAATCTTTAGGTCAGTTCTCAGGTCCCAACACTGCTTGGAAATACTCAGGCTTTTGGTCCCATCAGAGTAGCTGACAGTCTGCAGCTCTGACCATTTCTGTACTCACTATTTTTGTTCAGGTTTTTCTACTAGTTGGTACCTAATCCACTTCTGCATAATTCCTTTCAAAGCTCAGGGCTCCAGGATTATCTTCTGTATCTCTGTCAATTGTCCTTTCTTTTCTTTTTGAAGAGGGTCTGTGTTGCTTGTCGGCCTATTCTTCCATCTTACTGGAGGAATTGTTGCTTTTCCTCTAATTGTTGCTTTTATATGGTTTCTAATTACCTATTTATTTTGTCATTTTGTTCTTGTATTGCTTTCCAGAATTCTTCTAGAGTTTTGTTTGGGTTTTCCATGATCTCTTGGAGAGCCCTATATATAAATCTTTCAAATTCTTTGTCAGTTAGTTCCATTACAATTTCTTCCTCCTTGGGATTTCTTGGTTCTTTATTTTGATCCCTTGCTGGAGTTTTCTTGTCCTACTTCTTTTGGTGATTTGTCATTTTCCATAGTTTCCAAGGCATTAAAATGTTATTATATTTATTTATTAACTTGCTGCATCCTGATTTTTTGTTATATTTTGTTTTTATGTACCCAGGCAGTTGGCATGGTTGTACTACTCTGGTCACTAGTCTGGCTACACTATACCTGCCTCTGGGTGGGTAGGGTAGTATCTGGGTGTGTGAGTGCAGGGGTGTTCTGGTTACCTAGTGCTGCTCTGACAAGAATATACCCACAAATGAGATGGCCTTAAGAAAAAGGAGTTTATTCTCTTACATTTTTGAGGTTTTAAGTCCAAGTTCAAAGTGCCAGGCTGTAGGTGCTGGGTGAAAGCCCCTCAATCTTGGGGTCCAGCTCTACCTCCTGCTCCCAGCCCAATGGAGCTAGAGGCATTTCTTCACTCAGACAGCTCCTAGCTGTTGAGACTGACAAGCCCAAGGTTGAAAAGTAAAAAGGCACAGTCCTGATGTTACCAAACTACACAGAAGGCCATTAATTTAAGTCCATTGTAAGTCCCAAGCATGGCAGAGCATGGCTGGCTGCTGAACAATGACAGGGTTACATGCAGGGTCCAAGTGTGCCATAAGCTAAAGACTATTCCCAAGGCTTCTCCTTATATATAGGAAGCAGACAACATCCCAAAGGCAGCTACTCAGTTGCTTATGGTAGATCCCACTATGGAGTTGATTGCCAGTCTCATTATGGGGAATAACTACCAGCAGCTGCCCAGCCACTCAACCAGGTCCAGCCAAGTTGATATGCAAATTTAACTACCACAAGGTGTCTATTCACTGGTCCTGTGGGGCAGCTGAGAGCAGTTTGGGCAGGCATTGGCTGCCATCAGTCCAGTGACATAGAAACAAGTAGTGGCAATCACTGAGTGAGAGGAGTGGTAGATATAGTGGGTGTGGCTTGCTAGAGGAGTTGTAGTTTCTGTCTCCTGATGAATAAGGGGTAAGTGGTGGGTAGGGGCCTGCATAGTTGTGCTGTTGCCACCACCAGAACAATGGGGGACCAGTGAGTGGTGGACCAGGGTGTATGCAGTCATGTGCTTACAACCCCTTGCCATATGGGAAGAAGTAGGGAGGGAGAGAGGCAGGCAAGAGAAGGGAGAAGAGTGGCAGGTGGTGTGTGTGGGATTGTACTTCTGCTGCCTCTCACCCTGTGGAGGGATGAGTGAGGGAGCCTGCCTGGGTAAGTGGATGGAGGGGGCACAGGGCCAGTGGACAAAGCCACATTGGAGTTGCTGCTCAGCTGGGTCAGTTGGTGTGAGGGGCAGAGCAAGGGACCAATGCTACAAGGTGCCCAGGTGACCTGTCACTGCTTGGCTAAGATGGCAGGCAGGAGTAGGCTGTGAACAGTTGGCATGGTGCTGAAGTGCCATGCTGCTGTTTGGCATGGTTGTTGGGCAGGGGAAAGGTGGTAGTTGAGGCTGTGTGGGAAATTGGGGAAGGCTTGGACCTCGGGCTCTGGTGGTTGGAGCTGCATGGATGGAGGAATTTGTGCTGCCAATCACCAGGAAGTTCAGGGGAGGGAGAGCATGCTCCTCTGGTCCCTGGTGACGGTTCCTGGGCTCTTCCTGGTGGCTGCAGCCAGCTATTGGGACTTTATTTCACTCTGGATGTGTCTACATAATTACTCTAAGTCCTATTGGGAATTCCATGAAGTTGCCTTCTATACCCTGCACCCAGTATTGCTGCTGTCTTTGTCTCAGAATAGCCACACTCTGGCGATCTGGCTGGTGGGGCTCCTCCACTCTGTCTCTTCTCCTTCACAGTTTTTAGTCAGTATCTTCTTTGAATCAGTGTTTAATCTACTTCTTTATCCTTTCATTTGATTTTCAGGGTTCCAAGATTGTCTTCCTGCACCTGTTTCACTTAGTTCCTGGGGTCTTTGCTGTAGAGGTATAGCATGCTGTATCTGACTAAGCTTCTGTTTTGGCCAGAAGTATGAGTCATTTTGACTTTCATTTTTCTTCTTATTTGTAAAATAGGAATTACAATAAATACTTTGTAAATTTATTGTGAGGGTAATATGTGTTAAGAGTGTAATAAACACCCTTTCTCTACACCCTTTCTTTGGAGTTATAGATTCTTGTGTACATTACGA
>NW_006921873.1:4550197-4558671 GCF_000298275.1 Orycteropus afer afer
CACGATTTGTAGAAACTATTGTTATTTAAATCATTATTAGCTGTTTCAGTCTGTGAACCAAGAACAAGGAAGAAGACATATCTGGGATAATAGTATTATGGACTGTATTATATCTGTTGAGGGTATGTATAAAGATTGTTACCATGTGGCAGGGAAAGAGCAGGTGGCATTCCCCTGGGAGTCCAGTAGGGTGCACTAAGAGGCCAAAAACTCAAAAAACTCACTGCCAGGTCAGGGGAAGGGAAAACTTTGGGAAATGTGCTACCTCAACAAGGTGAGAGGTACAGATAATAATAAGTTTATAATTATGTTCAACACAGAAAGACCTGGTGAGGGTATTGCGGTAAGAAGTAGCTGGTCAAAAATCACAGCTTCAAGCATTTCTGGGATATTATTTGTTGTTGTTGTTGTTGTTGTTGTTGTTGTTGTTATGTGCCGTGGAGTCGGCCCTGACTCATAGCGACCCCTCCTTGGGTTTCTGAGGCAGTATCACTACGAAGTAGGATTGCCCAACCTTCTATTATTAGAAGACATCATTTAAACATTTAACCTTTTTACCTAGAGTGAAAAATACCTTGCAAAGATTCACGTGCTTTACTTCTAAAATCAGCTACAATAGTTTTATTCTTTATAGTATGAGCCTGGCAAATACAAGGAGAGAAGTTTTTCAGAGCTCTTGGAAGTAGTTCTACTTTTATTTAATTTCATGATACGCAACTCCAGGTAATTCAGGTAGTGGGAGAAATAGTGCCGTAAAAGTGAAAATATAATCAGTCTTTCTGGGATTGGATATGAATAAAAGAGGGGATAGTAATACTGCCTTTGGCAATGAATATTTATAGTTATTTTTTAAATGCAGTGGGGTAGCCTTAAGAGTTACTAATGGACATACCAATGTGTTTACGGGAGTTACCACTAGTTGTAATTCCTACGAGTCTGCTGCCCAGATCCATTTCCACCTCCACCTAATTACTATCGAATGTCACAGTTGAAAAATGTGTGACTACTTTTGGCTTGGGAAGATGCTCTCAGGGGATAACTGGCCCTGCCCATAACTGAATGCTTATAGCTCTGGAACCTTCTCAGTGTGGCCATCTTACACTGCTCAACACATTGGCTCTGCACTAGAAAGCCAAGATATTATAAAGAAGGGTGTTCACTCCTCACACTAAAAACTTTAAGTGAAACCAGACCAGCAATACACCATATAGGACTATATGACTTGATATGGTCACATGTTAGCTATGCCATCCACATCTTTAAGCAGTCTATGTCATCCACATGTCTAAAGACAGAGTTAAAGATAATTCCACAATAAGAAATTTAAAGGAAAGAGTTGAGGATTTAACAATGTTGAAATATGCTGTCTGGGGCTTGGAGACCATAGTCCATACATTGGATTTCATGAATTACCTTTATAAATTATTTCATTAGATTAGTGCTTGATAGAATGAAAAGTGGGGCCAATTCAAGCCCAAGGTCTTCTTCTCACAGCTGTAGTTCACCAAGAAATGAGAACAATCGAAAAGGAACAGTTATGCCAATACCATTCATTGAATTTTCCCTTCTTTTCTCACTGGGGTGAAGTGAAATATAATCTTCATTACCTACTAAATGTTTTGTAGATTGAGCCTGTTTCTCATCTAATTGTAGATTTTACTTTTTCTATTTGATTTACCTATTGTTCTATAGATTTATCTGTCTAGTCCTATGATAATACCATGTTGTTTTTACAATCCTTTGCTATTTATTTCAATTTGTTTGTTTAACAGATGTTTATAAAACACCATGTGTCAAACATTATTTTCAGTGATTTGTAGCTATTATTCATTTCATTCTCAAATAACCCTATAAAGTGGATCGTACTAAAAATCCATTTTATAGATTAAGAAATTGAGGAACAGAAAGGAGTGATAAAAAATTATTCTGAATCCCCCATATTTAGTAATCCCTCCTCAATATTGTCAGGAATTTCAATGGGCTTATTTTCCCATGGTAACTTTCTGGCCCAATTTCATCTTTTCTGCTAGTTCTTAATTTCAATTTTGTTTCACTTTACACAACTGCTTCTGTTCTCTGTCTTGTGTCTACCAATCTAAGAAAAAACAGTCATTTTTCTTGATGCCCCTAAATCTACTATTCCCACATGGCTTTTAATGTAATAATCAACTTTACTGAAGAATTTGAAAAGTAGAAAGTTTTATTACATTTCAGCACTTAAAAGGCTTTTAATTTATCATCAAGGATACGTCATTGGTTGATATTTTGGCACTCTCCAGTCTCTCTCTCTCTCTCTCTCTATATATATATATACATATATATAATTTTTGCTATTTTTCTCCCTCTCCCTTTAAAGTGCCTCCTACCAAAGTTGCCTATTCTCCCTTTTGATCTTTATTCCCAAAATCATATTGTAGAGAAGATTAGCTTTCTTACCCAGAGTATCCCATTGAAATAGTTATCAAAAAATAAAATGGTAATGCTCCATGGATTGAAATTACGCCACTCAAGGCATTTACTAAAAAATAAACACAAAACAGAAAAACAACTGTAATAAATTGTAGCTTTAAGTAGTAATTGTCCTCCTTTCTCCTCATTATCATTAAAATATCACTCATAAATTTATACTTGTGTGTATTAAACATAAACCACAGACTCATAGAATGTTAGAACTGGCAGGGGTTTTTGATATCATCTAGTCTGGATCCTCATTTTCTCTGAATCACTATGCACACCATTTTTACTTAGTCTAGGTCCCTAAGTTAGGAAGTGGTAAGAGCTGACATAGTAGAAATCAAGGAGATATGTGAATGTACATGAAAGTCCTAGTGGTTTTTTAGGGAGTCACTACTGGCAATTTTATAGACTGTCTTATAGGTGTTAGATGGATCTTGGCTGCAAAATTGGATATTATGACTGAATTAGTTTTGTGTGTGGATTGGTCACCAGAATTTTTTTTTTAAAGCTCCCAGGTAAATCTAAAATGCAACCAAATTCAGAAACACAATTGTAGGCACAGAACATGTATGCAGAGTCAAACCATCAGTAAGGGAGAGAGAGGGTTTAAATTCAGTTTGATACTTATCTCTTTGAGCTTTTCATTATTCATTGTCCAAGGTGGTTCTCTGAATTACTATCACACCATTTTTACTTAGTCTAGGTCCTAAGTTAGGAAGTGGTAAGAGCTGACATAGTAGAAATCAAGGAGATATGTGAATGTATGTGAAAGTCCTAGTGGTTTTTTAGGGAGTCACTACTGGCAATTTTTAAATTATTATTTACTTTCATTAAAATGATGAAAATAAGGGCCATTTATGTCAGGGTTATAAATGGACAGAAAGGAAGTTAAGAAAGGGCAATAGAATAGAGCTGTTTTCAATAGTCTACTTGTTATAAAGTTTTCTATTGTGTTAATGAATTACCACAAACTCAGTGGCTTAAAATAATACCTACTTTTTAGTCATGATTTCAGGTACATCTGAAGTCTGGCATAACATGACAAGGTCCCCTGCTCAGGGCATCAAAAGACTAAAACCAATATGCTGATCAGACTGAGTTCTTGTCTGGAAGTTCTGGGGGAAAAAATAATCTCTCAAGTTCATTCTTGCCATTGATAATACTCAGTTCTTTTGGCCATTGAACAAAGGTCCCCGTTTCCTTGCTAGCTGTTAGCTGGGGCCTGCTCTCAGCTCCTAAAGACTACCTCCACTTCAGTCTTAGCGTCCAGGAATTGACATAATACCCATTGAGATATTTCAACAAACAGATGCAGCACTAGAGGAGGTACTCATTTATGCCAAGAAATTTGGAAGAAAGCTACTTGACCAAATAACTAGAAGAGAGCCATATCTGTACCCATTCCAAAGAAAGGTGATTCAACAGGATATGGAAAATACCAAACCACATAATTAATATCATACACAAGAGAACATTTTGCTGAAGATAATCCAAAAATGGTGGCAGCAGTATGTTAACATGGAACTGCCAGAAATTCAAACCAGTTTCAGAAGAGGATGATGAATGAGGAATATCATTGCTGATGTCAGATAGATCTCGGCTGAAAATAAAGAATACCAGAAAGATGTTTACCTGTGTTTTATTGACTTTGCAAGGGCACTCAACTCTGTGGATCATAACAAATTATAGATAACCTTGTGAAGAATGGGAATTCCAGAAGACTAAATTGTGTTCATGAGGAACCTGTACATAGATGTTTGTTTGAACAGAACAAGGGGATACTGCATGGTTTAAAATCAGGAAAGGTATTTGTCAGGGTTGTATCTTTTTGCCATAGTAATTCAATCTGTATGCTGAGTAAATAATCCAAGAAACTGAACTCTATGAAGAAGAACACAACATCAGGATTGCAGAAAGACTCATTAGCAATGGTGATATGCAGATGACACAACCTGGCTTGCTGAAAGTGATGAAGACTTAAAGCATTTACCAATGGAGATGAAAGATTACAGTATTTAACACAAAGAAAACAAAAATCCTCACAACTAGACAAATATGCAACATCATGATAAATGGAAAAAAGATTGAAGTTGTCAAAGATTTCATTCTGCTTGGATCCACAATCAATGTCCATGGAACAGCAGTCAAGAAATCAAATGATGTATTGCATTGGACAAATCTGTGGCAAAAGATCACTTTAAAATATTTTAGAGCAAAGATGTCACTTTGAAGACTAATGTGAGCTTGACCCAAGGCATGGTATTTTCAATAGCCTCATATGCATGTGAGAGCTGGACAATGAATAAAGAAGATGACAGAAGAATTGACATTTGAATTGTGGTGAAGGCAAAGAATATTGAATATACCATGGACTGCAAGAAGAAAGAACAAATCTGTCTTGGAAGAAGTAAAGCTGGAATGCTCCTTAGATACTAGAGTAGCCATATTTTGTCTCTTGTACTTTGGTTATGTTGTCAGAAGGGACCAGTCTTTGGAGAAGGATATCATGCTTAGTAAAGGGGAAGATCAGAGAAAAAGAGGGAGACCCTCAACATGATGAACTGACACAGTGGCTGCAATGATGAGCTCAAGCATAGCAATAATTTTGTGAATGGTGCAGGATCAGGCAATGTTTCATTCTGTTGTACATAAGGTCACTATGAGTTGGAATGGACTCAACAGCACCTGATAATAACAGCATCCCTTGTCATGTGGTTCATCCATCTTTAAGCCAATGATGGCACTGATCGAATCCTTCTTGGGCTTTGATTCCTTGATTTCTTCTGACTCTGAACAGAGAAAATGCTCTGGCTTTGTGTTTAAAAGGCTCATAAAAGGAGATTTTGTGCCATAATGTATAAGACATTTGGCTGCTAACCAGAAGGTCAGTGGTTCAAACCCACCAGCTGCTCCTTGGAAGGAAGATAGGGCAATCTACTTCCATAAAGACTGACAACCTCAGGAACCCCATGGCAGTCACTATGAGTCAGAATTGACATGATGGGCAGTGAGTTTGGTTTTGCTTTTGGTGATGAGGTTAAGCTTATCAGTAATCTCTTTATCTTAAATCAGTGGATTTAGAATCTTAATTACATCTGCAAAATACTTCACAGAAGTACCTAGATTGGTATTTGATTGAATAACTGGGAGAAGGTGTATGTACACCAAGAGCCATGAATCTTAGAGCCATCCTTAAATTCTGCCTACCATAACCCAATTCAGAAGTAGTGTATGGCTTAGAAGTTTTGATTCCATATACCATTCTTGACCTGATGGTAGCATTAAAGTATTTTTGAAAGGCTTTCAGGATATACTGAACAAGGAGCAAATCCCTTTAACAAAATAAACTTACAAAGCAGTCAATCAACTTACTTCCTAGTGTATAAGAAGTAATACAATTTCACCTCCCAAAAATGTTAAAAATAAGGAACTGTTTTCTTTTCCCATGGATAAGGGTTATTGTGTTGCTGTTAAGTGTTTTGAATTGGTTCTTACTCATAGTGACAGAATAAAACACTGCCTGGTCCTGTGCCATCCACACAATTATTACTATGTTTGAACCCATCATTGTCGCCACTGTGTCATTTCATCTTGTTGAGGGTCTTCATCTTTTTTCATTTACCCTCTACTTTACCAAGAATGATATCCTTCTCCAGGAAAGTAGATGGTGAAAAATGGGAAGACCCTTAAGCAGATTGATTGACTCAGTGACTACAAGAATGGGCCCCAGCATAAGTCCAAAGTATGTGCATGAAGTCTCACTATCCTCCTTTCTCAGGATGATTCTGGTGGTACTTCTTCCAAAACAGGTTTATTTATCCTCCTGGAAGACCATGATATATTCAATATTCTTCACCAACACCATACTTCAAATGCCTCAATTCTTCTGTCTTCCTTATTCATTGTCTAACTTTCATGTGCATATGAGGGGGTTGAAAATACCATGACTTGGGTCAAGCACACCTTAGTCTTCAAGATGACATCTTTGCTTCTTAACACTTTAAAGAGGTCTCTTGCAGCAGATTTGCCCAATGCAATACATCATTTGATTTCTTGACTGCTGCTTCCATGGGTATTGATTGTGGATTCATGTAAAATGAATCCTTGACAACATCAATCTTTTCTCCACTTATCATGATGTTGCATATTTATCCAGAAGTGAAACCCATGTGAAATTGTTCACTACCGATTAGTAAGTAAGTACAAGTAAGCTTGTGCTTCTGTTGCTTATTGGATAATATGCCCCTGCATATCAATTAGCACTGTTAGCAAGCTAAAAAGTTTGTTTTGTACGTCTCACACATTAAACAACATGGTACACACACATATGAACACAAGTATGTGGTGGATCTGGACTGCAGTGTGTGACACCATCAGAGGGCGTGACACCAAAATGACTGTGTATAAAATTTTTGTGCTGTGTTTCAGCAGAAATTTATTATACTTTAATAAAATTATTTAATAAAATTTATTATACTGTAATAAAATTATCCCTACACTTATACATAAGTATCTCTATACTTAAGCCTCCAGAGCCAGGAAAAGGAGGGAGCAGGAGAGGCTGGGGAACTCCAGAGTAGCAGGATATACAAGTAAAAGGGGCAGGAGGCAAGGCTAGGCCCCCAGCCCCCTAGAGCCAGGAAAGGAAGAGAGCAGGAGAGGACAGGGACCTCCAGAGTGGCAGGATATCCAGGTAAAAAGGGGTGGGAGGCAAGGCTAGGATCAAAGCCCATAGAGCCAGTAAGGTAGAGAGCAGCCAGGGATCACAAAGTGGCAGGTTCCAAGTAAGAATCAGGTAAGGAGAGAGTGCAGAGGTTTCCAACAGCTAAGGGAGACAAACTTGTCTGTCATTTTGTCATCCTGTAGGGCTTGTACTTCACAGTGAGGCTTGAGGCTTTGCCACTGGTGTTTCAGGCACCAGCAGAGTTACACATGGTGTACAGTTTTCAGTGCACCTTAAAGACTAAGACAGGCTAGAAAGAAGGATAGACCCTCCCCCTTCTCAAAAATTGGCCAGGGAAAATCTTATGAATAGCAGAGAAACACTGTCTGATACATAACTGGGCAACTTTATGAATAGCTTGGAAACATTGCCCAACACAGTGCAGGAAGATGAGCCCCTTGGGTCAGAAAGCACTCAAAATAGGACTGGGAAAGAGCTGCCTCATCTGAGTAGAACCAACCTTCATGATATGGATAAAGTAAGTCTTTCAGGACCTACACATGCTGACATTGAGGAGAAATGGCTGCAAGCATTCATTAATAATCAGAACATGGTATGTATGAAGTATGAATCTAGGAAAATTGAAAGTTGTCAAAAATGAAATGGAACACATAAGGATTGATATCATAGGTATTAGTGAGCTGAAATGGACAGGTTTTGGGCATTTTGAATCAGACAACCACATGATCTACTATGCCAGGAATGACAATTTGAAGAGGAATGGTGTGGCATTTATCATCACAAAGGATGTTGCAAGATCTGTCCTGAAGTACAATGCTCTCAGGATAATATCCATACACCTACAAGGAAGACCCATTAATACTACTACTATTCAAATTTACGCACCAGCCACCAAAGCCAAAGATGAGGAAACTGAAGATTTTTTATCAACTTCTGCAATATGAAATTGACCAACCATGCAATCAAGATGTGTTGCTTATCAATGGTGATTGGAATGCAAAAGATGGAAATGAAGAAGAATCACCAGTAGTTGGAAAATTTGGCCTTGGTGACAGAAATAATGCTGGAAATAGCATGATAGAATTTTGCAGGACCAATGACTTATTCATTGCAAATACATTTTTTTCAACAACACAAACAGTGGCTATACATGTGGACTTCACTAGATGGCATACACAGGAATCAGATTGACTACACCTGTGGCAATAGGTGATGGAAAAGTTCAATATCTTCAGCCAAAACAAAGCCAGGAGCTGATGTGGAACAGACCAATGTCTGTGGAACTGCTCATATGCAAGTTCAACTTGAAGTTGAACACAATTAAAATAAGTCC
>NW_006921873.1:4560566-4567451 GCF_000298275.1 Orycteropus afer afer
AAGAAGAGTTGATGCTTTTGAGCTGTAATGTTGGCAAACGATGCTGAAAGAATTGTGGATGTTAAAAGAACTAACAGGTGGGTCCTGGAGGAAGTGCAGCCAGAAAGCTCCTTGGAGGCAAGAATGACCACACTTTGTCTCACATACTTTGGTCATGTTTTCCAAAGGGATAATTCCCTGGAGAAGGATGTCATGCTTGGTAAGGTGGAGGGTTGACGAAATAGGGGAAGACCCTAAATAAGATGAATTGACATGGTGGCAGTGGCGATAGGCTCAAGCAATGATCATGGAGCTGGCTCAGAACCAGGCAGTGTTTCATACTGCTGTGCATAAGGTCACTGTGAGTCAGAGACAACTCGACGGCACCAAACAACAAAAACAACTTAAGGTGTTATAACAAAAACATTTTTTGTAAGCCTAGTGTGTTAGGTTGGGTTCTCTAGAGAAGCAAACCAGTAAAGGTTAGAGAGAGAGAGAGAGAGAGAGAGAGAAATTTATCTTAGGAAAATGGCTCACACACTTATAGAAGCTGCAAGTCCCACATTCTTGGATCTAATGTCAAGCTGGAGGCTTTTCACAACTCACGCAGCTGCAGGGGCTGATGAGTATGAGGTTGGCAGGATGAATACCGGGTGTTGACGGTATTCACAACAAATGATGGTATTTCACAACAAATCTGTATCCAACAAATGATGGATCCAAGATCTCCAGGCCAAATGGTGGGCTGTTTGCTCATGGACATTTTTAGGCAGCACAACAAGATCCCAATACAGAAGAGTGTCTCATTTCCCCAGGATGTCCATGAATATATTGGAAAAGGCCCTACCCCCAGGGAAACTCCCTTTCAATGGATTGGCTACTCAAAACATATACATCCTATCCTATCATGGGAATAACCCACATCATAACTGCTTAAACCACACGGAATTGTGGTCCAGCCAAGTTGACACACAACTCCAACTATCACACCCAACTTACATGTATCAATATACCTACAAGGCTAAAACTCTATGCCAATTTACTTTGTGAACCTTCTAAACACTGTATTGACAGCAAACTTCCAGAAATGCAAGGTGGATTCAGCAGAGGACATGGAACAAGGGTTATCATTGTTGATGTCAGATAGATCTTGGCTGAAAGCAAAGAATACCAGAAAGATGTTTACTTGTGTTTTATTCACTATGCAAAAGGCTTTGACTCTGTGTATCATAACAAATTATGGATAACATTGAGAAGAATGGGAATTCCAGAGCACTTAATTGTGCTCATGAGGAACCTGTACATAGTCCAGGATGCTGTGGTTCAAAGAGAACAAGGGGATACTGCATGGTTTAAAATCAGGAAGGGAGTATGCCAAGTTTGTATCCTTTCACCATACTTATTCAATTTGTGTGCTGAGCAAATAATCAGAGATGCTGAACTACATGAAGAAGAATGTGGCATCAAGATTGGGGGAAGACTCATTAACAACCTGTGATATGCATATGACACAACCTTACTTGGTGAAAGTGAAGATGACTTAAGTACTTACTGATGAAGATTTAAGACTACAGTATTCAGTATGGATTACACCTCAATACAAAGAAAACAAAAATCCTCACAACTGGACCAATAAGCAGCTTCACGATATGTGGACAAAAGATTGAAGTTGTTTCATATTACTTGGTTCCACAATCAGCACCAATGGAAGAAACTGTCAAGAAATCAGATGACATATTGCACTGGGCAAATCTGCTGCAAAAGACCTCTTTAAAGTACTAAAGAGCAAAGACATCTCTTTGAAGACTAAGGTGCGCCTAACCCAAGCCATGGTATTTTCAATCACCTCCTATGCATGTGAAAGCTGAAAAATGAATAAGGAAGACCAAAGAAGAGTTGATGCTTTTGAGTTGTGGTGTTGGCGAAGAATACTGAAAGTACCGTAGACTGTCAGGAAAATGAACAAATCTATCCTGGAAGAAGTGCAGCCAGAATGCTCCTTGGAAGTGAGAATGGCCAGATTTCATTTGACCTAATTTGGTCATATTGTCAGAAAGGACCATTTTCTGATGAAAGATATCATTCACGGTAAAGTGGTGGGTCATCGTAAAAGGGGAAGGCCCTCAATGAGATGGATTGACACAGTGGCTGCAATGATGGGCTCAAGTACTGCAAGTATTGTGAGACTGGCACAGGACTGGGCAGTGTTTTGTGCTGTTGTACATTGGGTTGCCATGACTCAGAACTGACTCAGCAGCACCTAACAACAACAATGTTGTTCAATCAGAGGTATTATTATTACCCAATTAAGCATGCCCTGTTGTTTTCCTTTCTGCCAGCATTTTTATAATTGCTGGTTTTGTCAAATTTTCTGGTGTTTTAGCTACAATATTGTGATAAATGAATAACTTCTTTTGAGAATGAGGCAGTAATTAAAATAAAAGGAGGAGAAGAACCAAGAAAGGCTTCTGCTCAGTTACTAATAATGTTGTAACTAATCATGTAATTCAATATATATAGATTTAACAAAACAATTTTGTTGTTAGTATTCATATAATGTAAGAAGTATTACATTTAGGTAATTTACAGCCATATTTGTTACATATTATTCTATGATTAAAATTGCTAAGGATTCTATATGATCTGTTATGGGAAGGGGTCCATGGGGAAAGGGGTCACACCATGCATTCTTTCGCTGGGTGACACCAACACTAGTAATGCCACTGTGCGCACGAATACATTGAGGCACCCACACACATAAACTGACTCAGTAATAGGAAGAGCTATTTACTAAATTTTTAAATAAAGACCATTAAATTACATCTCCTGAAGCTGAGTGTGACATGGTTGACCTATAGTATAAGAATTATACAAGAGATTCAATGTGATACGGTAAATGGATCATGTATGAGGAAACTTGGGTCAATGTCCTCTTCCATGCCGCCTTATTACCGCAAACTAGTCGGAGGACCCTGGATTAGCCACTGCTGCTGGTTGTGCTGGATGTTCACAGGTGTATAATGTGTCATTTGCATGAGATGATCTCTAAGGCTCTTTCTAGATAAAAAGGCAATGATTTTATGTTGTTAGTATTTGAAGCAATTATGAATCCTTTTCTCTAGTAAATATTCATTTTTAACTTAATATCTTCAGTTATTTGTTTTCTCCAATTCTCTATCAGATAATAAATAGCTCAATAATAGTAAAATAATGATAATGATGTTGAAGATAATAGCTAACATTTATGAAACATTACATTCTAGGTATATTTATGAATTGTGTATACTAACTCATTTAATCCTCTTAACAATCCAGAGAAATAGACACTTAATTTTAGAGAGCCTGAAGCTGAGGCATGGCAGCAATGGCATGAAACCTGCCCAAGGTCACATAGCTAGTATGTAGTAGATGAGTAAGACACTCTGGCTCCTCAATTTGTTCTTTAAACTATTACACTCTCCCAGTATTTTTTAAGTGCCATGGATGGAAGATTTACATCCTAATTTAAAAAAAAAAAAAGAAAACAAACTCACTGCCAATGGAATTGATTTTGATTTGTAGACTCTATAGGACAAAGTGGAACTGCACCATAGGGTTTCCAAGGCTGTACTTTTTATGGAAGCACACTGTCAAATTTTTCTGCCATCTGCTGGGGTGGGTGTGAACTTCTGACATTATGGCTGAGCACTTTAACCACTGTACCACCAGGGCTCCTACATTATAATTGTTGTTGTTGTTATGTGCCATCGAGATGGACCCGACTCATAGCGACTCCTGCTTGGGTTTCCGAGACAGTATCACTATGCAAGTAGATTGCCCCATCTTCTTTCTGAGGAGTGGCTGGTGGGTTTGAACTGCCAGCTTTCTGGTTAGCAGTCAAGTGCCTTAGGCACTATGCTACCAGAGCTCCCACGTTATAATTAGAGGAGTTTATTTCATGAACCTCAAAATAATAAGTTTGCTTTCTACGTTTCAATGATATTCAATTTAGCAAAATTCTCTCTTTCTACATTGTACCTCAATACATATACACACCTCTATACATGCATCATATCCTGAGTCCCATACTTTGTTATTTATAATCCATGAGATAAACTCTGAGATGTTTGTATGATAATTACATAAATGTCATATTTAGAAAAAAAATAAAGCATCTGTTTTTATTTTGAGAACATTATAAGTTGCTTTTCTTTCCCTCCTGAGAATTTAAGTAAAATTATAAAATAGGGAGAGCTATGACATTTCGTCACACAATGATGATAGCAAAATACAGCAACACAAAGTTAACCCCGTCTTTCTACAATGTTGCCTTACGTGCATGTTCATCCCAAAACTGATGATGCCATTCATACCATAAAGGGCAATGGGCTGTCTGCAGAATCTGTGCATTGGCTGACTGTGCAGCACTGTTTCAAGTCTCAGCTGTAAAGCTCCAGAAAACACACCACAGCACAGGAAGTTGCTTTCACTGTAGCTGTTGGTTGCTATGGTTTCTGGGTCTGAAGGTAGAGCTGCTGCAGCGTGAGACACTTCTGAATCCAAACCTTTATTCCCAAAGCAAAGTACAAAATTAGAGCTATTGCTCTAATTATTATATAGATAATTCTCATAAACTGAAGGCAAAGGAGCTCCTTCCTCCAAAATTATCTGTGAAGATGTTCACTTCAAATCATTTTCTTTTGTCAGGGTAACATGCTGTTTGCCCCTCCTGGAACATGTGGATTAGCAAGGTACATACAGTACTGTGCTTCTGTGTGAAAACTGACTCTTACAGGAGAAGTTTTTAAGAATTTCAGAGTTTCTAATAACACCTATAGAGTCATACATATTATTTTATTATAGAAAATAATATATTATTATGCTTTGTATAGAATATGATATATGATATATAATAATATATATTATATTTATAATAATATCATCTCTCTCTATATATATGGTATTAAGGAGCTTGGTGCCCAAACAGTTAGGTGCTAGATAATGAAGACTATATATCTGCAAAAATCTTAAATAAAATACTAGCAGACCAAGTTCAACATCATATTAAAGGGATTAAAGCGGCAGCTGGTACTGAATGTTGGTGGTTTAAACCCAACTAGTGTCTCTGTGAGTGAAAGACTTGGTGAGTTGCTCCAGTATATAAAGTTTTTGCTTAACCACTGCAATAGCAGGGCTCTTGATTGGTAAATTAACAACAAAAACAAATTCACTGCTATTGAGTTGATTTCAACTCATAGAGACCCTTTAGGACAGAGTAGAACTGCCAGTTAGGGTTTCCAAGGCTGTAAAGTTTTACAGAAGCAGACTGCCTCATCTTTTTCTCATGGAGGGGCTGGTGGGTTCCAACTGCCAACCTTTTGGTTAGCAGCAAAATGTTTTAAGCCCTACATCACTAGAGCTTCTATCAATAAAGGTTACAGCCTAGAAAGCCCTATGGTGCAATTCTACACATGGCCTCACTATGAGTTGAAAATAACTTGACAGCACCTAACAGTAAATATTAAGATAGCTGAAACACATAGGGACAAAAAGACAACATTACAGGTAGTCTCCCATTCACCAATAAATTTCTTTTCCAAAATTATGTATAAATTAGTTGTTTAGGACACTTAGGGCATTTTTCTATGCTCTAAGTAGAGCAGGTGGTGTAGTAGCTAAGGCATTTGACTGTTAACCAGAAGGCTGGTGGTTCAAACCCACCAGCTCCTCCTCGGAAGGAAGATTGGGCAATCTGCTTCAGTAGAGGTATCACCTTGGAAACCCAAGGAGAAGTTGCTATGAGTCAATTCAACTGGATGACAGTGGTTTGTTTGTTTGTTTTGGCTAAATGGACTGGTTGATTTCTTTTTCCCCTTTCATTCTGGGGAAACATAGTTAGCTTTACACTTACTTGAAATATGTTGTAATTTTTTTTTAGTTCCTGAAATCAGCAGTCTTTTGTGGTTGTTGTAAGAGGAGAGAATAGAAGAAACCAGGACAACCAGGGATGAGTATATGGAAATTCCAAGTTTTTCATTCTTCCTCCCACCTCCCCTTTGTACATCTGGGCCCTAGGCCTCCAATCTGTCCTGCCTAGGCCTCCAATCTGTTCTGAATCTCCCTGCGGGGTGCTACACCCAGTTGTCATTTAAGCCCCTACAAACATTCTGTTTTCCATAAGGTTTCTCACACATAAGGTGTACATAGAATAAAAAGTTTTTCCCCATGTTGACTTTGTAATTATTATCACAATATTACTTAAATATCTATTAACATATCACTAGGTATACATCTCGGAGCTCTGGTGGCGTAGTACCTAAGGCATTTGACTGCTAACCAGAAGGCGGGTGGTTCAAACCCACCAGCCAATCCTTGGAAGGAAGGTTGGGTAATCTACTTCTGCAGTGATACTGTCTCGGAAACCCAAGGAGAGGTCGCTATGAGTCAGATCCAACTCGATGGCAGTGAGTTTGATTTTTTGGTTTAGGTATACATCTATCTACTTACAGCTTTTTACAAAATTATAAGTTAGAACCATAAAATGTTATAAATCAAATACAAAGCCAGAGAATTCAAATAACATTGATATTGTATAATGAGTTATCTTTGGCTGAAACTAATTGATATTACATTTAATAGTAGAAAGATGTACTGATGTATTTTATATTTCATTTGTTAACTGGATTTTTTAAAAAATATTTGAATATGAGACCACCAATTGAGTTAGTAATTTATCATTCATATTTCTTCTTTTGAAAAATGAACACTTTTGTTACTGTCAATTTATTATTTTGAAGAGAGAATTTAAAATTGTATCCCAGTATAAAATAGTGAAAAATATCTCTGTATTAGCTGTTATTAGCTGAATGATATATAAATACTGGTTTGCTAATGAGTTGTTAGAAGTTGGTATCTGTAATAACCAGA
>NW_006921873.1:4569386-4570030 GCF_000298275.1 Orycteropus afer afer
GTTTGGCTGGAAGCCATAGGTGTGGGTTCAATTCCAGACCTGATGGGCAGCTAGGGGCCATAGTCTCAGTGGTTCCACCAGGCTCTATAGAACTAGCAAACCTGGTCCCCACCACCTTTTTTTTTTTTCTCCAAATGATTTTGAGTTTTGTCCACATTGTTCTCCCTCTCTATCCAGGATCTCCTAGATAGATCCCCTTCCAAGTGGTTGACATTGGTAACTGGGCACCATCTACTTCTTCTGGTCTCATGGTCATATAGGCTGTAGATTGGATGGTGTACCAGTTGCTAGAACTGATTGTATCCATGAATTTTTGGTTTTCTTCATTCTTCTTTGCTCTGAATGAGGAGAGAGGCATTGTTGCATCTAGATGGCAGCTTGCTTTTAAGATCCCAGTCACTACTGGCCAAAGTAGGAGGTGGAAAAATATTTTGTGTAGTATGTTATGTCAATTGAGCTTGATGTCCCCTGAGACTATGGTCCTGAGCCCACAGGTTCAACTACTCAGTCCCTCTGGGTAGCTGGCTGTGACCAAGCAGTGATCACAGCCTTGCCCCTTGTCAGCTCTACTATACACCTGGGAATTCTGATCATACACATAAACTTATAGCACCATTGTCTGCCAATCCTGTACATGTTCTTGG
>NW_006921873.1:4594225-4595457 GCF_000298275.1 Orycteropus afer afer
CCTAGCATGTATATATAGCATGCTGTGTTAGGCTCTGAATAAACCGAATGCATAGAACTTAGTTTTTACTTCTGTCATTTGGCTCAAACATTAGCAACATTTTTAATATAATTTCATAATTAAAGATTGAGGCTTGGAACATTTAAGTAATTGTTGCCTGAAGTCCTGTGATTATAGAATCAAGATTCAAACTCAGGTCTGACTAAAATACTAATCTCAAATACTACATCAATTTCTTATGGAAATCTTTAATTATGACACAAATTCACCTGTTTTATTTGAGATGATTAAGTTAATGGAGATAGACAAAAGTCATTCACATTCTAAAATGACAAGAAAGATATTTCATTAGATTGGGTATATATAATAATCAAAATATGAAGGTAAAGTCATAAATTTACTTTGTCTCAGAACTTGCATAAAGACAACTGCAAATGGAGTTCCAAAAATACTTTGACTACTGGCAACATTCTTGGAATGAGTGTATATTGTAGTCTCCCAAGGTGAATGATATTCTGAAATATAACTTTCAATTACATGTGCAAGATCCTTGTTTAGTATAGAAAAGTGATGTCCCATTATTTTAGAAGTAGTCCTTGAAGGCTTTTAAGGAAAAATTCCTTAATCCATTATCCATCATTACCATCTTAAGATGATTAGTTTATGGCATTGATTTCTTTTACTTAGGCAACCTAGTGGGAATGAGAGGTGTTCTGGTTACCTAGTGCCTCTCTGACAAGAATATGTCACAAATGGGATGGCCTTAACAAACAGGAGTTTATTCTCTTACAGTTTGGAGGCTTTAAGTTCAAGTTCAAAGTGCCAGGCTTTAGGAGCTGGATGAAAGCCCCTCAACCATGGGGTCCAGCTCTGCCTCCTGTTCCCGGCCCACTGGAGCTAGAAGTGTTTCTTCACTCAGACAGCTGCTGGCTGCTTAGGCTGAGAAGCCTAAGGTTGACAAGTAAAAAGGCACAGTCCCAATGTTACCAAACCACACGCAGGCCATTAATTTAGGTCCGTTGTAAATCCCCAGGTTGGCAGAGCATGGCAGGCTGCTGAACACGGCTACATGCAGAGTCCAAGTGTGCCATAAGCTTGAGACCATTCCCAAAGCTGCTTTTTATATACAGGAAGCAGACCACATACCTAAAGCAGCTACTCAGCTGCTTATAGTAGATCCCACCATGGAGTTGATTGCCAGTCTCATCATGGGGAATAACTACCACCAGCTT
>NW_006921873.1:4597307-4620070 GCF_000298275.1 Orycteropus afer afer
TTTGCTCAGCAAACAGATTGAATAAGTATGGTGAAAGGATACAACTGTGAAACACTTCCTTCCTGATTTTAAACCATGCAACATTCCCTTGTTCTGCTGCAGTCACTGCTTCTTGGTCTGTGTACAAGTTCCTCATGAGTGTCCTGGAGGCCCCATTCGTCACAATGTTATCCATAATTTGTTATGATCCACACAGTCAAATGCCTTTGCATAGTCCATAAGACACAGGCAGACATCTTTTTGGTATTCTTCGTTTTCAGCTAAGACCCATCTGACATCAGCAACGATATACATCCCTCATTCCACATCTTCTGAATCCAGCTTGCACTTCTGGAAGCTCTCTGTCAATATACAATATACCACTACAACCTTTTCTGAATTATCTTCAATGAGATTTTACTTGCATGTGATATTAATGATATTGTTCCACAATTTCCACATTCTATTGGATCACCTTTGTTTGGAATGGGCACAAATATGGATCTCTCCCAGTTGGTTGGCCAGGTAGCTGTGTTCCAAAGTACCTGGCATAAATGAGTGAGTGCCTCCAGCTCTGCATTTGTTTGTTGAAACATTTCAATGGAGTATTCCACCAGTTCCCTGAACCTTGTTTTCCTTCAATTCTTTAACTGTGACTTCCTTGCTTACCATTGGTTCTTGTTCATGTGTTACCTCTTAAAATAGTTGAATGTTGACCAGTTCTTTTTGGTACAGTGACTACAGTATGATCTTGCTTAAGTTAACTGATAACAAAAGAAAAACCCCATTTCCTCAAACAAGGTCACATTCACAGGTAAAGAAAGGGATTAGGATTTCAACATATCTTTTTAGGGGACACAATTTAATCTATAATAGAGGTAAAGTTGATTGATTCAGGGAAATTTCTGTATAGAATGCTAATATGTCATATATTTCTTGTTTTCATCACCACCCTTCATCTCCTCATTCTCTCAGGAATTTCCTTTCCCTCTTTGATTCACATAAGAACATTGAAAGTATTAGGAACTCTTTCTAGATATATATGTGAATTTTGATTATAAATATTATCATGCAGATAAACAAAACAGAACTAGTTGCTGTTGAGTCAATTCTGACTCATGGTGAGCCCATGTGTGTCAGAGTAAAACTGTGCTCCATAAAGTTTTCATGGCTATAAAGTTTCAGAGGCAGATCATTTGTTTCTTTTCTTCTAAGGCATTACTGTGTGGGTTCAAATTTCTAACCTTTCAGTTAGCCCCTGAGTGCTTAACTGTCTGTGCCACCCAGGGCCTAATATCACATCACACATGTCAAAAACCTAGAGATTGGCTTTAATCTTTCTACTGAGCTTTGATTTCTGCATATATTGAACTTTTTTTTTTTTTTTGTCTCTTGGATGTTTGGCACAAAACCCCCTTTATTCTGGTAATAATACTCTGTTTCATTTTGGACAATTGTCTCTCTGCCATTTTTATAAAATATTTTGTTGTGTTTATGTGAAAGTATACACAGCAAATTAGGTTCCTATTTAACAATTTTTATTCAAATTGTTTCATGACATTTGTTACAATTTTCTCAATATGTCAGCATTCTCATTGTTTCCATTCTGTTTGTTTTGTTTCTATTTATCTAGCTTCCTTGCCTCTCTTTGCCTTCCCTTCTTTGATTTCATATAGTTGATTGTTTAAGGGAGCACATCTTCTATGTTTGATATTGTTTATTTTACAAGCCAATTTATTATTTGGCTGAAAGGAGACCTCCAAGCATGGCTTCAGTTCCAAGTTAAAAGAGTGTCTTAGGGCTATAGTCTCAGGGGTTCCTCCAGTCTATATTGGTCCAGTGAGTCTGATCTTTTTGTTTTTAGGAATTTGAGTTTTGTTCTACATTCTTCTCCCATTCTATCTGGGACTTTCTATTGTATCCTTGGTTGGAACAGTTGATTGTGGTAACTGGCACCATCTTATCTTGTCATTCTTAAGATGATTTTCTATCCTTCCATACCTCTCTGGACCATTATTTCAAAGAAAATTAACTTCTCTTCATTCTTGTTCAGATTCACAGACAAATCCCATCTGTTCATTGAACTGTTCCAGGTACAGTGACCGCCTATTGCTCTCCATCTGTTCAATGTACATTTATTTATCCATATCATCTGTGCTGCTTGTTGATTCTGCATTTAAAGATAGTACTATTAGTTTTCTATATCTCATTTTATGTTAAGTAGCATGTAAATTTCTGATGTACCAGTAAAACATAAAAGCAGTGAAAAAAATTTCCTAAATTGACTTGTATGGACATTTCAAATAAGATTTCCAAAAATTTTTACAACGAAATTGGCATGTGTGTGTAGATTTTCAAGGTGAATTACTTGGATGTTGCACTCATTTTTATGATTACTTTTTAGTATATTAAGCTTAAAAGAATTCTTGCTATTTCATCGTCATAGCTCATACAAATAAATGATAGCAACAATATCAGATAAACAGAAATATGTGGGCAGTTGAGTTACAAAAAGTATTATTGTCCCACTCAATTATATGATATAAAACCAAAACCAATCCCACTTCCACTGAGTCTTTTTTGGCTCACAGTGGCCCTCTAGGACAGGGTAGAACTGTTCCATAGGGTTTCCAGGGCTGTAAATATCTATAGAAGCAGATTGTCACATCTTTCTTCTATGGCACAGCTAACAGGTTCGAACCACTAACCTTTTGGTTAGCAGCCAAATGCTTTATTCACTGCTCCACCAAAGCTACTTAATAATATAAGTAGCTATTATTGTAACTTTAAAACTGTTATTAAAACAATGTTCCTATTAAAAAGTTTAAATTAAATGAAGCCTAAGGGAAGACTCTTACAAAATGCAGGCTATTTGACCACAATTACTAGGCTTTTAACAATATACTGTTTGTTGTTGTTGTTATGTGCCTTCGAGTCAGACCCGACTCATAGCAAACCCTGCTTGGGTTTCCAAGGTGGTGTCACTATGGAAGTAGATTGCCCAACCTTCTTTCTGAGGAGTGGTTGGTAGGTTTGAACTCTCGGCCTTCTGGTTAGCAGTCAAGTGCCTTATGCACTATGCTACCAGAGCTCCCAACAATATACTAGAGTAATTAAATCTATCTTTATAGTTAGCTAAGGAGTTTTAAAAAAAAATAGTGTAAAATACACATAAATAGAGTTTATGAAAAACTATATGTACAGTGTAAGGAATAATAAAATTAATAATTACATCGTGCAGACTAATAAATAGAACTTTGTCAACATCCAGAAGCTCTTATGTGTCTACTAGTTTTCTCTCCTGTTCTTTAGTCTTAATGAAGGAGGGAAAACCAATGCATATATTATTCCTGAAATGTCAACTCATGGATACATTTTAGAAGAAGTATTTATATTTTATCCAAATTTTAAAATTGTTTTCTCTAGGAAACTGCATATCTAATCCATCATGTTGCTGAAAACAAAAATCTCTAAAACAAGGATTTTAAAGAAATTAACTACTCTCAATAGATTTTTCTGCCATTTTTAAATGCTTGAAATAATGTAGTCTTTGTTTCCTCTTTGTTTACTGTCAGATTTTACTGCCTGCTTCCATCCAAGATATCTTATGCTCCTATGGAAAAGCTCTCCTTTACTTTACTGGTGAAACTAAAGGCCATTATTAATCATGCCAAATCTGTGTCTCCAAAATTCATCATGAAATTTTGTTACACAAGTCATTAAATCTATTCAAAATCAAACCAGAAAATTCATGTCAAACTCTGCAATGGTAGGGCATGGATTATCCAATTTGGTAGGAAACACTATTGGCTTTACAATAGCAAGGGTCTGAATTTATGAAACATTGAGAGGAGATAGTAGGAAAACCTGTGGCTTAATTCCACTCTGTCATATAGGGTTGTTATGAATTGGAATTGACTCAACAGCATACAACAACAAAGGACGTAAAATGAAGTGGCTTAAGTCTGCCTACAGTATGGAGTTAAAGGGAAATTCCATCTGTAATACTGCTTTTAAGCCTAAGAAGAAATAAAAATCCTAAGGAAATTTAAATTGGTTTCAAAAGTCTTTAAAAGTTATATTTCTATAAAAAAGGATGCATTTTCCTTCAGGCCATATCTTTAAGCACATCCTTGTCATTTCTCCTAGAAAAATTAAACAAAAAGAAAATATTATCTTTTTATTATGCAATCTACAAAAAATATCTTTAGGGAGAGGGACATTGAAATGTTTCTATAGCTGTCTTTTTCTTTAAGTTTTCTGTTTTCTGTAATGAGTTCAAAGTCAAGATATAACTCTTAGTTGGCAGTATGAGCAAGCCACCATTCCAGTTGATCAGTCAATTTCAAAGTTCTGTTCTTAAGTCCTTAGAAAAAGTTGTAAAGGCATAAAATACCAGCAAAGGCTTTGCCTGCAGGATGACGATTTATTCAAATGCTACATTCATTTGTATAAGAAATGAAGTTGTTGCAACATTTTCCTCAATTTATGATCTTGAATCTCAGCATGAGAGGACTAGGAAGTCAGGTTTAAGTGGTTTTAAAAATGTATTGAGGATGTTAAATGCCATCCTGAAGCAAAAACAAGAAGAGAAATATCATAAATATAGTCTAAAATATTATTGTAGAAAAATCTTGTTTGACTACTAATAATGTTTCCCAATAGGCAACTTAACTACTTTTAAACCATTTAACTATATGCTTCCTCTGTACTTTTATGTCTTTAAATAATATACTCATATGGATAGCTTTTGCTTTATCAATCTTATTCTTCATATTTTGATTACTTATTAGGCTGGCTATCTATACCATTTTATTCCCTTCTCACGTTCAGTCATTCAAGAAATAGCCAGAAGATATACTATGAATATAAACCTTATTCCAGGTTGTTGGGATATAGCAATTAAATGGCATGTGTTTCACTGTGGACAAACATCAGCATGTAAGTAGATAAATGAGAAAATTCAAATGTAATGAGGGAAATGAAGACAACAAAACAGGATCATGTGAGGGGAAAATGGCTAGATCTGTGGTACAACTTTATGGAGTCCTGTCAGGAAAGGGAAGGAGATGCTCAGTTAGGATTTGATTTCCTGACTGGAAAATCTGAGCAGCACATTATGGAAAATGGGAACAGCAAACACAAAGGCCTTAAACTGGGAATTTTCTATTACATGTATATACTTATTCAGCTTTGTTACGTTCCATTTAAAGTAGCATATTTTCATTCTCCAATAACATAAGATGAGAATTTTAGGGCTTTCAAGTTTCCTTTCTGTCTTTCCCATTTTAAACTGGGTCATCTAATTTTTTTAATTGTTCACATTGATAATATCTATATAATTCTCCATAATTAAGTCCATGAATTAACTCTAAAATTTAAAAAGCAAAGTAGTATTTACATCATTGTGACTAGGAAAATCTTGCTCTTTAGAGAGCCTAGGGTTTGCCATGCATGTTTTTCCTGAAGTGTACAGCCTTTTGTTTTTCCTGGAGTTTCTATTACTTTTTAATTTTCCTTGCATTATTGATTTATCATATATTCATTTTTTAAGGCACTCTACGAAATCAAGCATTCTATGAACTTGCCTGTTCTCTTGTTATAGTTGTTTTTAAGTGCCATTGAATTTATTCTGATTACGGTGAGCCCCCTCTTGTGTCCTTATTGCTCCCTAGGCCTGTTTCATAATGGTTATCCTGAGTCTTTTTTTCTCTGTTTTGCTTATTTTATCCCCAATTTACTAAATTCAATTCAATTATCTTTGCGTCATTTAGGATAATTTGGATTACAAGTAACAGAAAACCATACCTAGACTAATGAAACAATTACAAACGTAATCACTCTGCACAAAAGAAGGCCTGAGAGGTCCCGACTCCAACCAAACTAAACCAAACCAAACTAAACCAAGCCAGTTGCCACTGAGTCAATTCTAATTCATGATGACACCATGTGTTTCAGAATAAAACTATGCTCCATAGGGTTTTCAGTGGCTGTGACCTTTTGGAAAAAGATCACCTGGACTTTCTTCTGAAGTGCCTCTGAGTGGATTTGAACCACCAGTCTTTCAATTACTAGCTGAGTACTTAACCACTTGGATCAGCCAGGGTCTCCACAGGGACTCTAGGATTGATTAATTTAACAGTTTGATGAAAATAACAAACATGTCATTACTCTCCATCTTTCTACTCTGCCATCTCAGCATGTCATCTTTGTCCACCTGTCTTCCTGCTGTCAGGGTAGAAAGAAGCCTGCCATAATTCTATACCCCACACACAGACATAGAAATGGAGGGTCACTTTATGTCAGTTTTATGTCACTACTTTAGAATTTACAAAATATTCCCTAAAAGCCATTCTGTAAACTTCTCCTAAGCCAATTTGTGGCAAGGTCATTGCAATAATTCATTTAAATACTCATAATTTACCTAGAAGATAAGAGCTAGAATCACCTTCCAGAATCACCTGGGGAAGAGATTTTGAAAAAAATGTCTGTTGCACTTTTTATTGAATGAGACCTTTGTTGGTCTGGAGCATATTGCCTTAAGTAATGCCTCAAGAGAAAATATGGTAAGGTAAATTTTCTGGGCCCTTGTGTGTATGAAAATGTCTACATTTTACCTTTTAAATGATTAATAACTGACTATTTAAGGGCCACCAGAAGGCTGGCGGTTCAAACCCACCTGCCACTCCTCGGAAGGAAGGTTGGGCAATCCTACTTCCTTAGTGATACTGCCTCGGAAACCCAAGGAGGGGTCGCTGTGAGTCAGAGCTGACTTGACGGCACATAACAACAACAACAACAATTTAAGGGCCACCAAAATTTTTTAAAAAGAAAAGTTTTCTTAAACTGGGTTCCGGTGATGAGAACTTTTATACAAAGCTTTGAAATTGATCAGTTTAATCTTCTGTTAGTTTTTAGGACATACTCTTTATTCTTTATGTGCTATGTTGTTGTTGTTGTTGTTATGTGCCGTCGAGTCGGCCCCGACTCATAGCGACCCCTCCTTGGGTTTCCGAGGCAGTATCACTACGGAAATAGGATTGCCCAACCTTCCTTCCGAGGAGTGGCTGGTGGGTTTGAACCGCCAGCCGTCTGGTTAGCAGTCAAGTGCTTTAGCCACTATGCTACCAGAGCTCCTTATGTGCTATAGTTTCATAAAATAATGTTTTGTTTTTCATTCACTGCTTCACGTATTTGAATCTAAGGTCTTGTGATATTCTTCCACTCTGAGATATTTAAGGAGCTCTGGTGACACAGTGCCTAAGGCATTTGACAGCTAATCAGAAGGTTGGTAGTTCAAATCCACCAGCCACTCAGCAGAAGGAAGATGGGGCAATCTACTTCCATAAAGATTTATTGCCTTAGAAACCCAATGGGTTTCACTATGAGTCAGAATCCACTCGATGGCAGTGAGTGTAGTTTTTGGTGGGTCTGAGATACTTGGTTTTATTGCTTAACCAATAATTTCCTCCTTTATTTTTCTCTGTTCTCTCTTCCTAAAATTTCTATCAATTACATGTTTGATGATCTAGATTGGTTTTCTAAGGTTTTTATGTTTTACTATTTATCTTACTTTTTTTTTTTTTACCTCTTTTGAATTGCTTCATTTCTGAGAGATGACCTCCATTTGTCATCTAATTTTCAGTTGAATTTTTACTTCAGTAATCGTATTTTTAATTTCTGTGACCTCTTTTATTTACTCCGTTGGTTTCTTTTACAACACAGAGCATTCTGCTGCTGTTTTACAAACACAATATCTCGTCCAGTCTACACTACATTTTTACTAAACTAAACTTTACTTACTATTTACTACTGATGAGCAGATAATGTATTTCCCACTTTTCTGAACTGGTGAAAGCATGAAGGGAAATTTTAATGAATCCACTTTTGTGTGGTAGTATTGACCCTGTAGAGCTGTAGTTTCTAGACTGGAAAGACAAGTTCAGTAGAATGGATAATGATGTATGAAAAGACTGACAATATATGGTTGTCCAGAAGTTTGTTTCAGTGACTTATTAGCCTTGAAAACACCATCAAGATGTGCCATAATCAAAATTGCTTGGAAGCTGGATTTATGTTGGGTGTTCTCCCAGTTTCTATTCCCTTCCCTGTTCTGGAATGCACATTTTTCCAGTCTTTGCCAACTCCAAATTGGTCCCTGTCTTCACCTTGCCCACTGAGGATTTGTTAAGGACTTTCTTTCCCAAAATTACATCTAGTTTACTTACACCATCATTTCTCCATCAAATATGTTAATCTGTAGCAATAGACATATTAAAATTAGCTGATTAACACATGGTGAGGTGTAAGTGATTGATGGCCCAAAGAGAGGTCTTAAAAATTCAATACCTTTAATCGACATCTCTGAGAGGGGAGGATATTTTTGAGAGTCTTTCCAGGGCCTCTTATTTCCTCCAGACAGACTCTCAGAAGCTCAGCCCCAGACACATTAAAACAGTAATCAGCAATTTAATGTCTTAATTCTGAAAGAGACTTATTATACCAAAAGTGATTTGTAAATGTATTCAGATGCTATTAATCTACATAAGCATTATATAGATAATCAAAACCATTCACTATTTTCATGCAGAAAATTTTATCTGCCTTGCTATGTTTTTTTAGACCCTAGTACAAATTATAATCAATTTGTACACAATAAAGTCTGTGGGAAGTAAAGATTAACAGGGTGTTCTTATACCTTCTTTCCTCCTCAGAAATGCCTGAGGCTCTTTTGACTCTACTTGAAGTCCTTGTAAATAAGGATTAATGAAATCTATTGGGAAGATAAATGAGGGTCTTGAACATATTGTTCTCTACTGACTATTGATCTAAGAATGCATTTAGAGGCATATATTTTGTTGATAAGTCTATTTATTGTAAACAAATTTACAATGTATGGACAGGAGCTACACTGAAGAGTGAAAGTTAGTGATGCAGCCAGAAAAGACATAGGTGACTAGCATGATACATAAATGCACAGACACCAATACTAAAGGACTTTCTGTAGTTGAACTTGCACTCAGTTAACAATAATCTTTATGGAACTAAAAAATGCCCCAGTGAAGAAATGAACTCAGAAATCTGTGCCTAAGAGCTCAAGGCCTCTGCGGTATTGATGCTGCACATACTGTTGCACTTGGCCTATCTTTTGTTAATCATCAGTGAAGCCTGGTGCTGGTAATGATTGTGTGTTGGAAGAGTCCTTGGGTGATGCAAACAGTATGTCCAGATGCTAAATGAAAGCTTGTATCTGCAAGACTACCTAGAGTTCTTTGAGGAAAAAGTCCTGGTGATTGTGATAGTTGGACCTGTATGTCAACTTGGCTAGACCACAATTCTGCATGGTTTAAGCAGTTTTGATGTGGTTATTCCCATCATGAGATCAGATGAATATGTTTTGAGCAGCCAATCCATTCAAAGGGAGTTTCCCTAGGAGTGTGGCCTGCTTCCAGTATATTTATGGACATCCTGGGGAAAGAGACACTCTTCTGTGGATTGGGATTCTGTTGTGCTGCCTACAACTGTCCGTGAGCAAACAATCCAACATTTGGCCTGGAGATCTTGGATTCATCATTCTTGGAGTCAACAGCCAGTATACTGCCTGCCAACCTTGAGCTCCTCAGCCCCTGCAGCTGTGTGAGTCGGGAAAAGCCTCCAGCTTGATGTTTGATCCAAGAACTTTGGGCTTGCCAGCTTCTATAAGTGTGTCAGCCATTTTCCTAAGATATTTTTTTTTTCTCTCTCTCTATATAAGCTTTACTGGTTTTGTTTCTCTAGAGAACCCAGTCTAACACAGTGATCTACTTCAGAATATCAGCCACTGAAAACCTTATGAGACACAGTTCTACTCGGACACATACGGAGTTGGCCATGAGTTGGAACTGACGAGCTGACAACTAGGAGCTCTGGAGCATAGCGCTTAAGGCACTAGACTGCTAACAAGAAGGCTGACAGTTGAAACCCACCAGCTACTCCTCAGAAGAAAGGTTGAGCAATCTACTTCTGTAGTGATACCACCTCAGAAACCCAAGGACGGGTCACTATGATTCGGGTCCAACCTGACGGCACATAACAATAATAGCTGGCAACTGGTTTGATTTTGGTTCTGGTATTTGATGGTCTCAGTTTTGGGGACCACTCATTCTCAGTATGTGCAAACATCTCCTATTCACAGTGCTTTTAAAAGGAAAATCTTTCAGACAGGCATGTACATCCTATAGCTTATTTGAATGTAGAGGACAAAGGAGAGGAATTATTACCTAATTAAAACAGTAAGGGCTTTGGAGTTGGACCTAAGATTGCATCCCATTTTTGTAATTGGTATGTACATTTAAGGATATTATTTACCTAACTGAATTTCCGTTTCCTCATTAGTAAGAAAAGAACAATTAGTAATTTCAATCGACCATGGTAATTAAAGGAGCTCTGGTGGCATAGGGCCTAAAGCATTTAACTGCTAACCAGAAGGCTGGCAGTTCAAACCCACCAGCCACTCTTCTGAAGGAAGACTGGTCAATCTACTTCCATAGAGATACTGCCTCGGAAACCCAAGGAGGAGTCGTTACGAGTCTGAACCAACTCGACAGCAGTGAGATTTTTTTTTTTTTTAATGGTAATTCAATGAGATAATTTTTTAATGGTACTTTTGCAGTTTTGTAAAATAATAGATTCTCAAAATATTTAATTTCCTCCTTCCCATTATCATCACAGGTCTCACTGAGAAACCAGTCTTTTCTGACATAGGCATTATGCAGTTGTACATGTGTGAATACACAAAAGTACCCAATTATGCATATTCTTACATAAATACATGCACTTAGTTTTATTGTGAATGATTTTGTGAGTATAAATAATGATAATCAAATAGGTAGGTGAACAGAAAAAGAGAGTTATCTTTAAAATGTAAGAGTCAATGAATAAAACTATGTGTGAGAGTCTGAATATTAAGTAAGCAATCAGCTTTTCTAATATAACATAGATACCATCAGATGTGTACTTTGCAAGAATCTAGATTTTCATTTTGGAATTATTTTTGATAATATCCTCTACCATTTGTATACACAATCTATTTGTAGTTTATATGCTAATCTCATGCCTCTGTAGATGTCTGTGTAACCTGGGACAGCCCATTGCCTATAAAGGGCTTTTAAGTGCTTATCATACAGCTACAGCATGGGCTATTAGTTGCCATTCACAAGAACTGGGGAACATCAGTGAAAGATGGGAAGATTGTTATTAGTGTTATCAAAAAGCATTGTTGGCATTAGTGATTTCCCTACTTTTAAGAAAAGATTATCTTGTATCACTCCAGAAAGTACATGATATAACTGCATAGTAATATACTAATATGTGGTATAATTGTTTACCCATATAAGATATTTGCAATCTTTGGCAAATGTAGGCAGTATCACTACAGAAGTGGGTTGCCCAATCTTCCTTCTGAGAAGTGGCTGGTGGGTTTGAACTGTCAGCCTTCTGGTTAGCAGTCAAATGCCTCAGGCACTATGACACCAGAGTTCCCTATATAGACTTAAATACATAGTTCTTTTCAGTAATAATATGCCATAATATTTGCCTTTAACTATTCTCAGGTAACTCAGTTTTACACAAACTAACAAACAAAACAGTTTAAGTAACTAAATAGAGTATTTGTTTTGACTAGTGAGAATTTCAACTTGAGTCCAAATTACTATCATATTTGTGGTGGTTAAGTTTGTGTGTCAAGTTGGCTGAGCTTGGTTGAGTGGCTGGATAGCTGGATGTAGTATTTCCCATGATGAGACTGGTAATCAACTCATGGTAGAATCTACAGTGAGCAGGTGAGTAGCTGCCTTTGGGATGTGGTCTGCTTCCTGTATATAAGGAGAAGCCTTGGGAAACGGTCTCTAGCTTATGGCATGCTTGAACCCTGCATGTAGCTGTGTCATTGTTCAGCAGCCTGCAGGCTCTGCCGACCTGGGACTTTCAATGGACTTAAATTAATGGCCTGCTATGTGGTTTGGTAACATTGGGACTATGCCTTTTTACTTGTCAACCTTGAGTTTGTCAGGTTTGCCAGTCTCAGGAGCCAGCAGCTGTCTGAGTGAAGAAAAGCCTCTAGCTCCAGTGGGCTGGGATCAGGAGGCAGAGCTGAAGCCAACGTTGAGGGGCTTTCGCCCAGACCCTAGAGCCTGGCATTTTGAACTTGGGCTTAAAGCCTCCAAATTGTAAGAATAAACTCCTGTTTTTTCAAGCCATCCCATCTGTGGTATATTCTTGTCAGAGTGGTACTAAGTAACCAGAACAATATTTGAGAGTCAGACATATATGGGCATTTCTAGAGAATTGGTGGGATAATCATATGAAAGTCCATTTTCCTGGGACGTAATTCATTCTAAGAGAAGAAGTGACTTGCTAAAGGGCTGTGGTCCTTCAGAAGCAAGGATGAGTAAATGCTGATTAACGCTGGGCCAAGACTACTAATGGCACCTATATGATTCACATGAATATGTGCTGAAGTATGTAATCCTAACAAACACAACTAGTGACTGAGTAAGTTCTAACTACTGAAGGATGTACTAGGTAGAGAGAGCTACCCCAGAAGCGGGCTCCTGTAGCACATCACACACACCTGTTATTCCTTTGTGTTCTTTGAGATAATTCAAGGGATTAATACAGAGCAATTAACACCTAGACATTAATTAATAATATCTATTCAAAGTACAAGGTTAGAGGAAAAGTGAGTCTTCTCCAGTTGTTGGCAGGTGTGTGAATTATAAATTATTTTAACCCAGAATGGAGAAAGCTTGTTGAGAATAATATTAAAATGACTTTCTGTTATGTAGAACTATCTTTTGTTCAGGGAAAAAAAAATATTGTGTCCCAGAAAAACATAACCTTTCTCTCTGTTCCTCTATAAACATCTTTAATTTCATTAATTATGCTAAAGTGTGTGGGGAGGGTATTGGGAAGAGGGCTGAGGTGTCTAAACTATGTAAATATTTTTTAAAAGATCATCATTTTTTTGAAGTATGATAATTCTTACAGGCTCCTGCATGACTCATAGGAGATGGAATAAGTTAATAGGCAATTTGTATGACTTAGCATTTTATTTTCATTCTTCAGGACATATTTCCCTTTGTATATACACAATGAATTGATTTTCCCTCAGCAGACCTGTCTCAGTTTTCCAGGAATCATTATACAGCCTGTTTATCTGTCTAATAGCAACCCAGACATCTTACCCTTAACATTGTCCATATCTATTTTGGGCTGTTTGCTTTTATTGTATAACTTTATGCCTGAGTTGATCTTGTCAGCTGATTTACTTACAACAACAACAAAGTTTGGTATTTATACCTGAGAATGTCTGACCTCAAAGTTTCAGTGCACACACCAACTTTCCCTTTAAAAAAGAAAAGAAAAGAAACCTTTGTAGCAGGAAAAGTTGTGGGTAGAAATTGAATAGGTGTTGGAAGTCCAAGGCTGAAACAGCAATGCCAGGACAGGTAAAGATGATACAGTTTGGACTCAATGACACCAGGGTTGACAAATATAAGGTAACCTGCACAAGGTCATTTAACTAGTAAGAGATGGGAACCTAGCCTGGTGAGATTGCTCTGTAATCTTCTCTTGACTTGTCTGAGTCTCTCTTGAAATGCAGTTCAGTATTGGAAAGAATAACATCATAGTTACCATCTATCCCAAGCTTTGGTAATGTCTGGAATAGGGTAAGACTTGTTGAACATTTGCTAAATACATTAATGAGTAATGTCATAAGTAAGAATGAAATGCTTGCATTAGAAAATCCTTGATCTTTCCAAATACCATGCCCTTCTTAAAAGTCATACAAAGTAGGCAAGTACATATTCCCTGTTTCAGGCAAAGGGATCTTGTGGAAGCATTGAGGCAGGGAATTTATTACAAATAACTACATATATGCACACAATGGAGGTGTTCCAGTGTGGTACAAATGGTTAACACACTTGGAGATTGGAGGTATGGGTCAACCTAGGAGCACCTCGGAAGAAAGGCCTGGTGATCTCCTTCTGAAATATGAACCACTGAGAACCCCATGAAAGAGTTCTACTTGACACACATGAGGTCACTGTAAGTTGGTACAAAATGTACAATTGATGGTGGTACAAAATGTAGGTGCAACTTACTTCCTCTTGATTGTAAAGAAAGAACGTAACAAATGCAATTTGAGTGCTTATATCCTAGTAGTTTTCTCTTTTTAAGAGGTGAACACTTGAGTCTCTTTTGGGGCACACCATCCCTTTCTTCTGGAAAATCATCCCAGTAAGCACAGAGCAAAGGCCCTCTTTGTATAGCGAAGATTGAAACTTTGATTACTTGTAGACATGAAATTGTCCCCTAAATTAATGGGAACAGTTATTCACAGCACACACAGTTCGTCTCCAGAGACTTACTTCTCCTAGGTAAATGGTCTTTATTCAGGTTGGCTTTAGACTGTCCTGATTTGTATAGAATTATGTAGCATAGTGCCTAAGGCACTTGACTGCTAACCAGAAGGCTGGCAGTTCAAACCCACCAGCGACTCCTCGGAAGGAAGATGGGGCAATCTACTTCTGTAGTGATACTTCCTCGGAAACCCAAGGAGGGGTCATTATGAGTCGGGTCTGACTCGACGGCACATAACAACAACAGGAGACTGTTCTTAGAGTTGTATCCTCTATAAGCGTTCAAGGCAGTTGATTATAGGAGATTTAAATTAGATACATTAGGACTACAGGAATGCCCTTTAAGGCTCATATAAACATGGAAGCATACCTAAAACAGAGATGTTAAACAAACAATTTATTTTAAAAGGATCAGCACAAAGCTGGTTCCTATGAGGTAGAGGTGAAACATATCCCAAATGTTCATCTTTTCCAAACTTCTGTACCATTACATCATCTCTAACATCAACTATTTCCCTTCTTCTCAGTTCACTCCCTCTGGTTTTTTGAGTTTGGCAATTTGTTGCAACATCTCATAGAACATGTGAACCATACTTACAGTTAAGAGGTTTATTAGGGAAGTGTTGTTGTTATTGTTATTAGGGGCCATCAAGTCAGCTCCAACTCATAGTGACCCTGTATAGAACAGAACAAAACACTTCCCAGTCCTGCACCATTCTAAAAAAAAAAAAAAATATTAGGGAATATGCCTGATCCCATCACTCCAGCTACTATGTCAATCCGTTTCGTTGAGGAACTTCCCCTTTTTTGCTGATTCTCCTCTTTACCTTCTACAGGGAATAGTCCCTTCTGACAACATGCCCAAAATAGGTGAGATGAAGTCTGGCCACTCTCACTTCCAAGGAGCATTCCTGCTACACTTCTTCCCAGACAGAATTGTTCATTTTTCTAGCAGCCCATGCCACCTTCAGTATTCTTTGCCAACACCACAATTCAAAGGCATCAACTTTTCTTCAGTCTTCCCTATCCACTGTCCATCCTTCATATGTATATGAGGCCAAAGAAAACTTCATGGCTTGGACAGGAGCCTCAGTCTTCAAAGTGTTATTTTTGCTTCTTAACACTTCAAAAAGTCTTTGGCAGTAGATTTGCTCAGTGCAATATGATGTCTGATTTCTTGACTGCTGTTTCCATGGGTATTGTTTTGGTTACTCTGTGCTGCTCTAACAGAAAATACCACAAATGAGTCACTCTAACAAACAAGAGTTTATTCTCTTGCAGTTTTGGAGGCTAAAGGTCCTAATTCAAAGTGCTAGGCTCTAGTGACTGGGTGAAAGCCCCTCAATCTTGGGTTTCAACTTTACCTCTTGCTCCTGGTCCACTCAGGCACATGCTGGCTGCTGAGGCTGGCAAACCCAAGGTCAACAAGTAAAAAGGCATAGTCCCAACATTACCAAACCACGTGAAAGGCCACTGATTACAGTCAATTAACAGTCCCAAGATTGGCAGACAACATGGCAGGCTGCTGAATGATGACTCTGCTACATGCAGATTTCAAGCATGCCAAAAGCTGCAGACCACTCCCAAAGCTTCTCCTTATATATAGGAAGTGACCACATTCCTAAGGCAGCTGCTCATACTAGATTCCACCATGGAGTTGACTACTAGTCTCATCATGGGGAATATTACATCCAGCTGCCCAGCCACTCAACCAGGCCCAGCCAAGGTGAGACACAAACTTAACTACCACAACATGCATTGTCAAAAAGAATTATTCAAGATCAACACTGAAATACAGTATTGTCAGTGATAGAACAATATCCAAACACCTACAAGGAACATCAGTTAATACAACTATTTTTAAGATTTAAACATCAACTGCTAATGGCTGTCAGATCAAGACAAGGGCTGACTGTGGAATAGACTGTCATGTGCAAGTACAAGTTGAAGCTGAAGAAAATTAAAACAAGTCCACAAGAGCCAAAGTACAACCTTGCATATATCCAATCTGAATTTAGAAACCATCTTAAGAAGTGCCTAAGGCATTTGACTGCTAAGCAGAAGGCTGGCAGTTCAAATCCATCAGCTACTCCTTGGAAGAAAGACTGGGCCATCTACTTCCATAGAGATATCACCTCGGATACCCAAGGAGCGGTCGCTATGAGTCAGAATTGACTTAACAGTGAGTTTGTTTTATTTGGAAACATTAATGACCAAAGATCAAATGAGTTGTGGGACAACATCAAGGACAATATATATGAAGAAAGCAAATGGTCATTAAAAAGATTGTTGTTGTTTGTTGTTGTTGTTTGCTGTGGAGTTGGACCCAACTCATAGTGACCCCTCCTTGGGTTTCCGAGGCAGTATCACTGTGGAAGTAGATTGCCCAACCTGCCTTCCAAGGAGTGGCTGGTGGATTTGAACCACCAGCCTTCTGGTTAACAGTCAAGTGCCTTAGGCACTATGCTACCAGAGCTCCTATTAAAAAGATAGGAAGAGAAAAAGACCAAAATGGATGTCAGAAGAGACTGAAACTTGCTCTTGTACATAGACTAAAGTAAAATAAAGAAATGACAAAGTAAAACAGCTGAAAGATTTCAAAGGGTGGCTTGAGAAGACAAAGTATTATAATGAAATGTGCAAAGACCTAGAGATAGAAAATCAAAACTGAAGAACATGATAGGCTTTTCTTAAGCTGAAAGAACTGAAGAAAAATTTCAAGCCTTGAGTTGCTGTATTGAAGGATTCTATAGGCAAAATATTGAATGATGCAGGAAACATCAAAAGAAGATGGAAGGATTGAACAGAACCTCTATATCAAAAAGAATTTGTTTACATTCAACCATTTCAGGAGGTAGCATATGATCAAGAACTGATGGTACTTAATGAAGAAGTTCAAGTACCATCACTGAAGCCATTGGTGAAAAGCAACCAAAAAAAAAAAAAAAAAAAAAAAACAAACTCACTGCCGTCGAGTCAGGTCTGACTCATAGGGACTCTTCCTTGGGTTTCTCAGGTGGTATCACTACAGAAGTAGATTGCCCAACCTTCCTTCCGAGGAGTGGCTGGTGGCTTTTAACGGCCAGTCAGCCTTCTGGTTAGCAATCAAATGCCTTAGGCACTATGCCCCCAGAGCTCCCAGTGAAAAGCAAGGATCTAGGAATTTATGGAATGCCAGTTGAAATATTTCAACAAATGGATGTAGTGCTGGAAGCACTTACTCATCTACGGGATCAAATTTGGAAAACAGCTACCCAGTCAACAGACTGGAAGAGATGCATATTCATGCCCATTCCAAAAGTGATCCAACAGAATGTGGAATTTATCAAACAATATCATTAATATCACACACAATTAAAACTTTGCTGAAGATAAGTAAAAAATGGTTGCAGCAGTATATCGACAGAGAAGTGTCAGAAATTCAAGCAGATTCAGAAGAAAATGTCAGTGAGGGATATCATTGCTGATGTCAGATGGATCTTGGGTGATAGCAGGTAAGGTAGATGTCAGGATTATATCCCTTCACCATACTTATTTAATTGTTGCAGATACTATGTCAATCCAGCTCATTGAGGGTCTCAAAGTGAAATGAAGCCCTGCTATCCTTGCTTCTAAGGAGCCAATGCCTTCAGTGAAGCTTGAACTTCACCCAGTAGCATTAGTTTTTGACCTTATGCTATCTCCTGAAATGGTTGAATAGCAACTAATTCTTTTTGTTGCAGTTACTCCGTGTATTCCTTCCATCTTTTGGTGCTTCCCACACTGTTCAGTGTTTTACTCATAGAATCATTTAATATTGCAATTTGAGGCTTCATTTTTCTCCCCCTTTGGTTCTTTAAGCTTAAGAAATGTGGGACGTGTTCTTTCCTTTTGGGTTTCTAACTCTAGATCTTTGTACATTTCATTATAATAATTTAATTTGTCTTCTTGAGCCATCCCTTGAAATCGGTTCGGCTTTTTTACTTCATCATTTCTTCATTGCACTTAACTAGTCTAAATTTAAGGGAAAGTTTCACAGTCTCTTCTGACATCCATTGTGGTCTTTTCTTTCTTTCCAGTGTCTTTAATGACCACTTGCACTAAATGTATCACTTGATGTCATCCCACAACTCTTCTGGTATTTGGTCACACTTTGGCTCTCGTAGACTTGTTTTAATTTTCTTCAGCTTCAACTTGAACTCGCATATGACAATCTGTTCCACAGTCACCCCTTGTCTTGTTCTGACATTGCATTGAGTTCTCCATCATATTCTTCCACTGATGTAATCAATTTGATTCCTGTGTATTCCAGCCAGTGAGATCCATGGGTATAGTAGCCATTTGGGCTGTTGAAAAAAGATGTTTGCAATGAATAAGTCTGGTTTAGCAAAATTCTGTGATGTAACCCCAATCATCATTTCTATTAAGAAGGCCATCTTTTTCAACTATCAAACTTTCTTTTCTGTTTCCAGCTTTCACATTCCAATCACTGGTAATCATCAATGCATCTTGATTACATGTTTGATCAATTTCAAACTGCAGAAATAGGTAAAAGTCTTCAATTTCTTTATCTTTGGCATTAGTGGTTGATGCATGCATTTGATTAGTCATATTAACTTGTTCTTCCTTGTAAGAGAGTGGATATTATTTTATTGCTGATAGCATTGTACTTCAAGATGTTGTTGTTGCTATTGTTGTTATGTGCCGTCGAGTTGGACCCAACTCATAGCAACCCCTGCTTGGGTTTCCGAGACGGTATCATTACAGAAGTAGATTGCCCAACCTTCCTTCTGAGAAATGGCTGGTGGGTTTGAACCGCCAGCCTTTTCTTTTTGACAAGAATGTGATGCCATTCTTCTTCAGTTTGTCATTATTGGTATAGTAGACCATATTGTTAGCCAATTCAAAATAGACAATACCAGTTCATTTCAGCTCACTAATGCCTAAGATATCAATCTTCAAGCATTCCATTTCAGTATTTACAACTTTCAGTTTTCCTAGATTCATGCTTCATACATACCACATTCTGATTATTAATGGATGGTTGCAGCTGTTTCTCCTCATTTTGAGTCAGGTCACATCAGCAAATGAAGATCTGTAAGGTCACTAAGGTCATTAAGCATGACTCTACTTTAAGGAGGTAGCTCTTCCCCTGTTGTATTTGGAGTGCCTCCAACCTGAGGGGCTCATCATCCATCACTACATCAGACAGTGTTCTGCTGCAATTCATAAGGTTTGCCCTAGCCCACTTTTTTCGAAGTAGATTGTCATGTCCTTCTTCTCAGTCTGTCTTATTCTGGATGCTCTGCCAAACCTGTTCACCATGGTTGACCCTGCTGGTATTTGAAATACTAGTGTCACAGCAACACACTAGCCAACACAGTTCATCAAACTGACAGCAGAGTGATGGATTATATATATAGTAAATGTGTATATGTAATATTTAATTTATATATGCAATATTTGTATATACATATATGTATATAAATGTACACACACACACACACACATATATATTATATATATATAATACCAGAGACTCTTAATATACATTTTAGGTATATTATAATTTATAGTTTTGAAAAGCAAAGATATCACTTTGATACATAAGTGCCACTGACCCAAGACATGGTCTTTTCAGTTGCCTCATTTATGTATCAAAGCTGGACAATGTAAAAGGAAAACAGAAGAATTGATGCATTTAAATTGTAGTATTGGAAAAGAACATTGAATATACCATGAACTGCCAGAAGAATGAATAAATTAGTTCATAGAAGAAATACAATCAGAATGCTCCTTAGTATTGAGGATGGTGAGACTTTATCTTGTTTGGACGTGTCATCAGGAAAGACCAGTCTCTAGAAAAGTCCATCATTTTTGGTAAAGTAGAGATCAGTGAATACAAGAGAAACCCTTAGTGAACTGGAATGACACATAGCTGCACTAATGGACTCAAACACACCAATGATCATAAAGATGGCACAGGACAGGGCAATGTTTTACCGTTTATGTAAGGTCACCACCAATTAGAGCTGACTAAATGGCAACCTGATCAGCAATGAGAACAAAAATAATGCATATATTAAAATATGTCCTATTTAATATGTGCCTTATAACTACCTAATATAAATTTATAACTATATAAATTTTTCTATACCTAATATATGTATATGTGTAGCCCTATAACTTTAGTTCTCTTTTTTCAACTACATTCTAAAATAAAAAATAACACCTTATGATTTTTTTTATTACATTTTCTTCAAATTAGCCTTGTGCTAAAGTATTAAATAAACACTTAAATTGACATAAAATTATTTAAGCTATATTAAATTTTAGGCGCTCTAGTAGCATAGTGACTAAGGCACTTGACTGCTCACCAGAAGGCTGGTAGTTCAAACCAACTAGCCACTCCTTGGAAGGAAGGTTGGGCAGTCTACTTCTGTAGTGATACTGCCTCGGAAACCCAAGTAGGGTTCACTATGAGTTGGGTCTGACTCCATGGCATGTAACAACAACAATAACAAACCTATTATAATCTGTCACTTCTAAATTATTTATGCTAGAGATCTAGAAAAAAGTATGATATGAAGTAAAGGAAATAATACAAATATGCAGCAATAATTTATTATAGAAATAGCTATTTACATGTAGGATAATCACATGATCTTTTGTAAGTTGTTATTAAGCAGTTTCAGGCAAGGTAATTAATTTCTTAAAACCTCTTATTAGCAAAGAGCAGTTCCACACAGGAAGTCACCAGCTCAATGTATCATTGAATTAGAAGTTTCTTCTTTTGATTTGTATGCTCTTTTTCTTTAGGGGTTTTGTTCAATTTTAAAAGCTATGGACATTGATGGATTAAAAATAATGTGGCCAATACTGCTTGAAACCTTGTAGTTCCAGATTGCTTTTATTGATACTGTTTAACACACGTAATTCTTGTGTAAAAAGAAATTAGGCAAGAGAAGTGAAAACAACTTGGAGGAAGCTATGTCCACAAGTGAAGGGCAATGATGTGTGTTAAGCTGGGAAAAAATGGCTTCGATAATATGTTTTGACAGCTAAAATCTATGTTGTTGTTGTTCTTATGTGCCATCAAGTTGGAACCGACTCATAGCGACCCCTCCTTGGGTTTCTGAGGCAGTAGCACTACGAAAGTAGATTGCCCAACCTTCCTTTTAAAGGTGGGTTTGAACCGCCAGCCTTCTAGTTAGCAGGCAAGTGCCTTAGGCATTATGCTACCAGAGCTCCTATCAGCTAAAATCTATAGTAGAGCTATATTAGAGCTAGCTGTTTCTTCAATTATAACTAATTTTAAGGTATCATAAACGCTGCCTGACAACACACAAAATTAAAATCTTCTCTGTTACACAGTGGACACTATTTGTATCAGTGTCATTTGTTGAGTGATTCCACAAACCATATGAGTGATATAGTTCATAAGTGCACATATTTGTCACGAGGGGACACAGAATACTTAACTTTTATTATATGAACTTAAATCCATTCAAGCCAATTACTTAGCATAGTGTCCATCTGACTCCAATGTCCTATGAAAAATGATGGAAGTTTAAATCACAATTTTCAGGGTAGAAATTACTTAACCAATTGATTTTTTGTGTCATGAATGGTAACCTATAGGACTTCAAGTCTCCACCTACCTTTTGCATGCAGAGTTATATATTTTCGACTGACTTTGATCCAGTGATATTAAACCCATTTCTAGCCCAATGCCTACCATGTTGGTGCATTTTCTCTTTTGCTTTTATGTAAAAACTAGCCTTAAATATAAATTTAAATGTTTGCTGAGAAACATTGTTTCTGGTTTTATACTTGGAACTTGAATTGTCAGGTCTGGGCCATAAGTTCCTCTATCCTGATTTTTACAAAAGATTGAACAGCATTTTTATCAAGTGTGTAAACTCCACATTGTGTAGAAAAATTGAGACTAGGGTAAGAAGGTGATATGTTTTCACAGACAAGAAGAAACAAAGGTTCTTGCCTTGATAAGTTTAAGGGTATGTGAAGAAAGAAACGCTAAATCTCAGTATACAGGGAATGCAAGGGAAGAAATGTTTATTGAGATTTGACTATGTATGTGACATTGTGATTGAAGCTTTACAAACATTATCACATTTAGTCATGTCAAGAACTCTACAGATTGGAGAACTGAGGTGCAGAGACATTAATTACATTCTCTAGTTCACACATATGCTTTGGTTGGCAGATGTTAGGATTTGTGTCTTACACTGACTTGAAAAATAAGGACTTGCATTGCTAGTAATTTATTTATTAATTTTTATTGTGATTTGGGTGAAAATTTTCAGAGCAAATTCACTTTCCATACAGCAGTTCACATACACTTTGTCTCATGATATTGACCACGATTTACCACAATGCACA
>NW_006921873.1:4647355-4650615 GCF_000298275.1 Orycteropus afer afer
AAAAAAAAATTGGGGCAAGACAGAGCAGGGCACCCAAGTTCTATCCAAGGACACAGACTGCACAGACTGGGACGGAATTCCTGCTGGCCCAGAAGGTGGGTAGGAGTGAGGAATGGTCTCACCTCTGTTCATCAAGAGGGTGTGGGGTATAAGAATAACAAGGGGAATGTTGCACCTTTCCAGGCATCTGGGTTCGGAATGTCCTTGCGGTTCCAGGCAAGCGGAGCCTGTTCTTAAGTCCCTGGAATCTGAGAGAACGCTGTCGCTTTAAATATCCAAAATGGTCAAGCAGACTGTAAACATTCAAAATGGCTGTGCCTTCTGGACAGGCAAAAGCCCACTTTCCTCTTTGCTGTTTCCCCTTTTATTCACCAGCCACCAGAGCAGTCCTCCATGCAGTCTCTGGCTAGCAGGGCTGATTTTCAGGTTAAATCTTAGGTCCTACCACCACTCAGCAATATCCAAGTTGTCTGTGCCATCAGGATCGCTGCCAGACTGCAGCTCCATATGTCTCCTTTTTTTGTGTTTTCATGTAAATTCTTCTGCTAGTTGGAGTTTAGTCCACTTGTATATCCTTCCCTTCAAAGCTCAAGGGTCCAGGATTATCTTCTGTAACTGTGTTAATTGGTTCCCCTTTTCTTTGTTGAAGAGGGTCTATGCAGTCTTTCTGCCTATTCTGCCATCTTACTGGAACTAATACCATTGGGGATCTTTAGGGCGAATGAAAGCAGCATTAGGAGGACACATTGTGAAGAACAATTGTATGAAGGGACAGTGAGGGATACATCAACACCCAACACCTGAAAGGTGTGAATTTTATGTTTTCTCCCAGAAAAATGCATTGGCAAACAAACAAACAAACAACAAAAAAACCTAACCTAATTCTGTCGAGTGGATTTTGACTCATAACAATGCTATAGGACAGATTTGTTGTTGCTGTTGTTATGTGCCGTTGAGTCATACCCAACTTATAATGACCGCTTCTTGGGTTTCCGAGGCAGTATCAGTACAGAAGTAGATTGCCCCATCTTCCTTCTGAGGAGTGGCTGATGGGTTTGAAGCACCAGCTTCTGTTTAGCAGTCAAGTGCCTTAGCCACTATGCTACCAGAGCTCCCATAAGACAGATTAGAACTGTCCTAAAGGGTTTCCAAGGGAGCTCTGGTGGTGTAGTGCCTAAGGCATTTGACTGCTAACCAGAAGGCTGGGTGGTTCAAACCCACTAGCCACTCCTCGGAAGGAAGGTTGGGCAATTGACATCCATAGTGATACTACCTCTGAAATCTAAGGAGGGGTTGCTATGAGTCTCATCTGACTCAATAGCAGTGCATTGTTGTGTTAAAGCGTTTCCAAAGTTGTTATCTTTATGGAAACAGACTGACACATCTTTCTCCTACAGAGAAGTGGGTAGATTTAAACCTCCGATCTTTAGACTAGCAGCTGAGTTCTTAACCACTGTACCAATAGGGCTCCTGAAGCATACACACCACCTGGGTACTGTGGCAGGAGAAACCTCCTTTGCCTCTCACTCAGATGCTCCCCTTATGTCAGGCTTCTTTCCCTACTTTCATGCAGCTCTTCTTTAAAGGGGAAGAATACTTGTTTATAGGGTAAGAATTTACTGGAACTTGTGCTACACAGAGTTCCTCTAGTGGTCCCTCCTCAGGTCTTTCATAGCTAAGTGAACAGAGCGGACTTGTATATGAAGGCCTGTATCTGGAGTTTCCTTTTAGCTACACCTTTGGGATTCACCCTCAGCTTTCTTAGCTCCAGTACAACACTTGCATGATATTCAGAGTAGATCTCTTTCCCCAGACATATTCATCTTCATTTCTTTCCCCAGTCTCATTCTCCTAGGCAGTGCAGGGATCATGGTTATTATACAGATAGAGTAGATTGATTTCCATTCAGTGTGAGTCATGTTTTCTTTAATTGGTACACAATCAATGTCCATTCTGCTAAGATAGTCAGTGCACTCTTTTGATGAATTGCTTTAAATTTTGTTCTGACAGTTTGTGGATAGATTCTCCAAGGTGATATTACCTTGTTCTTCTAAAACTGGAAATTCTAAGTCTACAGCCACATGGGAATATTCTGACATTAAATTATATTCATTTGAAGAAGTATATAATACTAAGGAGTTCTGGTAGCATAGTGCCTAAGGCACTTGACTGCTAACCAGAAGGCTGGCGGTTCAAACCCACCAGCCACTCCTCAGAAGGAAGGTTGGGCAATCCTACTTCCATAGTGATACTGCCTCAGAGACCCAAGGAGGGGTCACTATGGGTCAGGGCTGACTCGAAAAAACAACAACAACAACATAATACTAACAGTTAGAATTCTCAAAGCCAGCTTCTGCATTGCTCTAATCAAAGAAGGTAATGTATGAAATGATACTAATAAAATGTATAGGTTAGAGAAAAAGACTATTCATTTGGCAAATTAATTTCTATCAGATGTTGAATCATAGTAATAAAAATAGAATGACTAAGAATTAGTGTAAGAGTGGGTTTCAAGACATCATTTATAGTTGAGAAAAACTGTTTTCACTTCAGTTTTACTTAAGAATTAAATTTTTAATTTAGTAGAAAAATCATAAAACCAAGGAAATTTATCAGGAGAATGTGAAGTATTGATGGCTTACATCCAAACCAGACCCATTGCTGTTGAGTTGATTCTGACTCATCGTGATCCTACAGGACAGAGTAGAACTGTCCCACTGGGTTTCTAACCTGTAAATCTTTACAGAAGCAGACTGCCACATCTTTCTCCTGAAGAATACTGGTGTTTTTGAACTGCTGACCTTTTGCTTAATAGCTTAGCACTTTAACCGTCATGCCATCAGGCCTCCTAATGGCTTATAAACATACAAAGATATATTTATTCCCATTTTAGACAACTGAGTAGAAGTACATAGGCTATATGGTTAGGTAATTAGCCTGGGAAACATTTGCATCTCGTGTAAATTCTTTCTAAATTTGATGATATTATCTGATTCAGGAAAAAAAAAAATTCACTACCATCATGTCAATTCCAACTTACAGCAACATCCACTGGGTCTCTAAGGCTGTAAATCTTTGTGGGAATAGATTTCCTCATCTTCCTTCCATGGAGCAGCTGATGGGTTTGAACCACAAACCTCCTGGTTAACAGCCAAATGCCTTACCAACCATGCCACCAAAGTTCCTATTATCTGATTAGAGGATTTTAAAATTGTAAGAATATTAGAAATCATTTAATCTAACAATATTACTTTACAAGT
>NW_006921873.1:4651145-4652243 GCF_000298275.1 Orycteropus afer afer
CCAAAATATTGAATGATGCAGTAAGCATCAAAAGAAGATGGAAGGAATACACAGTCACTGTACCAAAAGAACTCTTCAATTTTCATCTATTTCTGGAGGTGGCATATTTTCAAGAACCAATGGTATTGAAAGAAGGAGTCAAAGATGCACTGAAGGAATTGGTGAAGAACAAGGCTCCACGAATTGATGGAATACCCATTGAGATACTTCAACAAACGAATGCTCCACTGGGGCACTCATTTGGTTATGCCAAGAGATTTGGAAGACAGCTACCTGGCCAACTGACTGGAAGAGATCCATATTTGTACCCATTCCAAAGAAAGATGATCCCACATAATGTGGAAATTATCAAACAATATCATTCATATTGCACACAAGTAAGATCTTACTGAAGATAATTCAAAAGCTGTTGAAGCAGTATATTGACAGAGAACTTCCAGAGGTGCAAACTGGATTCAAAAGAGCACATAGAACAAAGGGTATCATTGCTGATGTCAGATGGATCTTGGCTGAAAGCAAAGAATACCAGAAAGATGTTTACCTGTGTTTTATTGGCTATGCAAAAACATTTGATTGTGTGGATCATAAAAAAAAAAAAACTGTGGATAACATTAAGAATGGGAATTCTGGAACACTTAATTGTACTCATGAAGAACCTATACACAGACCAGGAGGTTGTTGTTCAAACAGAACAAGGAGACCCTGCATGGCTTAAAATCAAGAAAGGAGTGCATTAGGGGTGTATCTTTTCACCACACTTACTCAATCTGTATGCTGAGCAAATAATTCAAGAAGTTGAACTATAGGAAGAAGAACATGGCATTAGGATTGGAGGAAGAATCACTAACCACCTGTGATACGCTGATGACACAACTTTGCTTGCTGAAAGTGAGGATGACTTGAAGCACTTACTGATGAAGATTGAAGAATACAGTCTGAAGTATGATTTACATCTCAATATAAAGAAAACAAAAATCCTCACAACTGGACCTATAAGCAACATCACAATAAATGAAGAAAAGATTGAAATTGTCAAAGACTTCACATTGCTTGGTTCTACAATCAACGCCAATGGAAGCAGCAGTCAGGACATCAGAC
>NW_006921873.1:4652568-4653594 GCF_000298275.1 Orycteropus afer afer
TGCCCAACCTTCCTTCCGAGGAGTGGCTGATGGGTTTGAACCGCCAGCCTTCTGGTTAGCAGTCAAGTGCCTTAGGCACTATGCTACCAGAGCTCCTGAACTGCTAAAAAAAACTAACAAATCTGTCCTGGAGAAAGTACAGCCAGAATGCTCCTTGGAAGGAAGAATGACCAGATTTCGTCTCACATACTTTGGTCATGTTGTCAGAAGGGACCATTTCCTGGAGAAGGATGTCATGCTTGGTAAGGTGGAGGGTAGATGAAGGAAGGGAAGGTCCTCGATGAGATGGATTGACACAGTGACAATGGTGATGGGCTTAAGTATATCAAGGATTGTGGAGCTGGGGTAGGACCTGGTGATGTTTCGTTCTGCTGTGCATAGGGTCGCTATGAGTCGGAGATGACTCCACGGCACCTAACAATAACAACAACATATTTATCAGATCTCTACAAAGCAAAGCCCTAACTTCACAGAACTTATACACATAAGGGAATAAGAGAAAAAAAAGAGAACAAGTAGGTACAGGAGAGTAAGACAGGTAATATAGTAAGGCCCTTCACATGCATTGAAAGCAAAGTCCGGGGTACTTGATCAAACTTGAACAATAGTGGTCAAGTGATGTAATAGAACTGATTTCCAACTGAGAACTAAAGGATTTTATGTTACCACAGTAAAGATCCCTCTTTGTTTTCTATAATTAGGGAGCTGGTGTGAAACAAAGAAGCTCTGATGGCACCGTAGTTAAGCAGTGCGCTGCTAACTGAAAAGTCTACAGTTCAAACCCACCAGCTACTCTCTGTAGGAGAAAGATGTATTTGCTTCCATAAAGATTACAGCCTAGAAAATCCTTTGGGGCAGTTACACTTTGTCCTATGGTTTGATATAAGTCAGAATTGACTCACTGTCAAGAGATTTGGTTCTGGCTTCAGTGTGGAACAGAGTGAGCAGAAGCTCGAAAGGGAGACTGCTTTCAAGGGGGCACTAAAAAAAAAAAAAAAAAATCAATCTCCTAGTACCTCCTTTTAT
>NW_006921874.1:0-884 GCF_000298275.1 Orycteropus afer afer
ATCCACTGGATGGCAGTGAGTTTGGATAGGCCACCAGTGTCTGAGCCAGTACTGGGATGAAGAGAAACAGTAAAATCCCAAATGTCAATGCCCCTTGCTGTCATCTATTCACCTAACCCCTCGGTCCCTACAAATGCTTCACCACCCAGGAAGAAACTCAAAGAATACCTGGGGAGAGGGGTATATACTGTATAGGACTCCCTGCTAGTTAGGAATGTGGGTGAGTGTAGGTAGGTGGGAATGGCTCAGAACTTAATGGGAGAATCACTGTGTAACAAAAAGGAGATGAAAGGGATATAAAGTCTCAGCCTCTGTTGTTACCTGTCATAAAGCCAGCTCCGACTCATAGCGACCCTATGTACAACAGAATGAAACACTGCTCAGTTCTGTACCAGCCTCACGATCCTTGCCATACTTGAACCTATCATTGCAGCCACTGTGTCAGTCCATCTCGTTGAAGGTCTTCCCCTTTTTTACTGACTCTCTACCAAGCATGATACCCTTCTCCAGGAACTGGCCCCTTCTAACATCATGACCAAAGCATGTGAGAGGTAATGTGGCCATTCTCACTTCTAAGAATTCTGCCTGTACTGCTTCCAAGACAGATTTGTTAGTTTTTCTGGCAGTCCATGGTATTTTCAACATTCTTCCACAATACCACAATTCAAATGCATCAATTCTTGTTGTTATGTGCCATCGAGGCAGACCTGACTCATAGCAACCACTTATTGGGTTTCCAAGGTGGTATCAGTACGGAAAGGAGCTCTGGTAGCGTAGTACCTAAAGCACTTGACTGCTAACCAGAAGGCTGGCGGTTCAAACCCACCAGCCACTCCTCGGAAGGAAGATGGGCAATCTACTTCCGTAGCGATACTGCCTCGGAA
>NW_006921874.1:1708-6313 GCF_000298275.1 Orycteropus afer afer
AATATTTACAGGGCTTCAAAACTTTTAAAATGCAGGAAAGGGAATTAATGTGTTTGCAACTCTATCAAAAAGTGAAACGTGGAATCTGATTTTTATTCTCATTATGTTTTCTTTTTAAAGGGGGAATGAAAAAGTTCAAAAATGAAGTTATGGTGATGGTTGGGCAACCCTACAAATATACCAAAAAACATTGAACCGTACACTTTAAATGGGTGGAGTGCATGTTATGTGAATTCTCTCTCAAAAACAGGAAACTGCTCCGATTTGACCCAAGGGCCATACTTTGCCAACTCCTTTTCAAGAGCATTGTCTTAGTTGCTTTTCTTCCTTGCATTTATCACTACATGAGCAGAGGGGAATTTATATCTGAGCGTATCTACAACCAGTCCACAACATACTGATTGGAAAGCTCTACAGCAGACCACTGGAGCCTCAGAAACTCTTATGGCAGGTCCCTGTATTTTCATGTGATTTATCTCTCACCTTCAGAAAACATGCTTCTAACTCAGCCTGCTCCCCCAACCCTAGTGCCATGGTGTCATACATTTAGGGAAATCGGTGTGATGTACAAATGACAGTGAGATGGTCAATGACCCGGCATTCTAAATTGTGGGCAAAGAGCCTTAGGGTTGACATCTCTCTCAGGCTAAATATTCAAAGTAGACTGTTATTGAGTCAGCATTATGAAAGCAAACTGATTCTGTGGTTCACAATTTAGAAGAAGGAGGAAAAATACTAACACAACAGCAGCACACCAGGTGCTACAGTAATTCACTCTGCGATTGAAATCACCACTTGACTGCTATTGTTAGGTGCCATCGAGGTGGTTCCGACTCATAGCAACCCTATACAAAACAGAACGGAACACTGCCTGATCCTGTGTCGTCCTCACAATCCTCGCTATGTTTGAGCTCATTCTTGTGGCCACTGTGTCACTCCATCTCCTTGAAGATCTTCCTCTTTTGTGCTGACCCTCTCCCAAGTATGGTGTCCTTCTCCAGGGATGGGTCCCTCCTGACAACATGTCCAAAGTAGGTGAGACAGAGTCTCTCCATCCATGCTTCTAAGGAGCATTCTGGCTGGACTTTTGATTGGGCTTACATTAAGCCACTGTTACTCTCAAAGAACACTCACACCAACCAAACTGGAGAATTAAATCAGGAGGTGGTAGAATCCATGGCCCACACATCTTTCAAGCCCAACAGCAGATAACTTTGCAATCCCCACAGGGATTTAAACTACTTTTATAAGGACCTGGATCTGCAACAGTGTCCACTTGCCCCTTTCTATCATAGTAGCTACTCCACAGGTCAGGAAACCACAGTGGGCATTAATGGAATGAAAGCTCCATTTGGGCAGGCACTTTTGTCATTTTTGTTCAAGGCTATAAACTCAGTGCCTAGAACAGTGTCTGGCACATAAAAAGCAATCAGTATTTGTGGAGTGAAGCAATCCAAGACTATCTTAAACATACAGGATACTGACTTCAACTACATACCCATAAAGTGGGAAACTAACGACTAGATGGTTGGGAAGTCACAATGGATCTTTAAAGCAAAGTCAGAATACAAAAATAAAGAAACACACAAAAGCCTGTGATGGACAATATGTTCTAATAAAAATCAAGAGGTAAAGGAAACAGAGAATGTAGACTAATTTTTTAATGGACATATTTATTAGAAAGAAATGCATGACTATAAGATTATTACAAAGGATCAAGATAAATTAATCAATCAGGAAAACTGGTGAACACTCTCTAAAAGATACATTCCATTTAGCCAACCCATTCCAGATTGGAAAAATTTCATTTAAAATAATTGTTGAATTTTACTATGCTAATTTTTCTAAAACTCATTAAAGCCAGGCCCTTTACTGCACAAAGAATAAAAGCTACACAGGGAATAAAAGTGTTTTCTTATTACAACCGTCTCACTAGGGTCATAGAAAGTGCTCTCCAAATATAGGTCGAGTGAACTCTCTCCACTACAACTGCATTGACGATATCAGAGATTTGAGGTATGTATCCATCAGGAAGTTTCAGAGAATCCAAGGTGAAAAAGATATTATCGCCTATCACTCCATTTCTTCCACAGAGGCTAGTAATGCAGACCTGTTAATATAAAGATAATGTTTATTTAAAAGCATACACTGCCTGTCTGGCTGCAAACTGTACATCACTCCACGCAGTGATTCCTAATCTGACCGGCATTTTGAAACCCCATGGCTGCTCTCTAGTAACTCCCATGCCCAGACCCCACCCCAGACCAATTAAGTCAGAATCTCTAAAGATGGATCGCAGATGAGAAACACTGCTGGAAATATGACACAAAACGTTTAATAACCTGTGTAGTTCCGGTTGAGAGAACACAAGGGGTTGAGTAAAAAAGAACATGGTGGTAAAGCGACAATCATTTCCCCAGACCTCCTGTCACATTTCCCAGCTCATTGCTCTGTCTGCACCTTTGTGCAAACTGAATCCCACCTGCTTTTCAGTCTCCACTCAAGTCCCACTCCATTCTTTCTCAGAAATTATCCAGCACCCACATTTTTCCTGCTCTTCTTGTTCTCAGAACTTTTAACACTTCCCAAATCAGCTATATAACTAAAATCTTTATCATATCCTGTATTATTCTCCAATTATTTCCTTTCAGCAGTACAGCCTTTTCAGTAAGGAAATAAGCTCCACTTTGACTAAGAATATCTTTTACTTTTCTAAGTTCCAGGAGCTCTGGTGGCATAGTGCCTAAGGTATTTGACTGCTAACCAGAAGGCTGGCGGTTCAAATCCACCAGCCACTCCTCGGAAGGGAGACTGGGCAGCTGTTGTTGTTGTTGTTATGTGCCAACGAGTCAGATCCGACTCATAGCGACCCCTCCTTGGGTTTCTGAGGCATATCACTAACAGAAAGTAGATTGCCCATTGCCCAACTTTCCTTCCGAGGAGTGGCTGGTGGGTTTGAACCACCAGCTTTCTGGTTAGCAGGCAAGTGCCTTAGGCACTACGCGCAGCACACTAGAATCCTGAGCAGCAGAAATCTCTAGGGGAAGGATTAGCAGAAACAAAAGAGAGTGGCATGCAAACGAACTACCTCATTCACATGCTTATGTCTCCGGGGCTTCACCGAGATTGCCTTTCGGCTCCAGGTGTCTGGCTGAAGGGAAAACTCAACTTCTATCCAGTCCCCCTCATAAGGCTCAAAACCTAAAACAGCCAGGGAGAGAAACTGAATTGTAATTATCTCTTATTTTTTGGTAATGGTAAATTTTACAAGTTACTGGGAAGTTTTAATATACTAAAACAGCTTTTTTTTTCTCTTAATGATAACGGAGGTACATTTTGAACATATTAAAACAGGTACCCTATAAATTTTTCTGTTCTAAAGAAACTTTATAATTCTTGAGACATTAATTCTGCTCTACTGTGGTGGCATAGTGGGTAAGGCATTTGGCTGCTAACAAGGTGGGTGGTTCAAACCCACCAGGTGCTCTGCAAGAGAAAGATGAGGCAATTTACTTCTATAAAGATTTACAGCCTTGGAAACCCTATGGATTCCCTATGGAATCGACTCATGGCAGTGGGTTGTGGAGTGGGTTTTTATTGATTTATGAAAGTCAAAGAGGGAAAAGTGTCCATTGTGCATTCACAGGCCTATCTTTGTTTCTTTCCAGGAGCACAGGATTTATAAAACAATTGGTCATATTCACAACTCCTTCAGGAAAGGCAATAAAGTACCTGGGTAAGAACACAAGTTCCAACCTGGCTACCTGGGTTCAAATCTTGATATTGCCACTTCCTAAGTTTACAACCTTGGTCAAGGTACTTAACCTCTCTGTGCCTCAGTTTCTTCATCTATAAAATGAGAAGCATACTAATAGTACAACAGAGTTGCAGGGACAATTAATCAATACATGTAAAACTCATCAGATGGTGCCTGACATACACTCAGCACCAAATAAACATAAATTGCTATTAGTGGTACCAGTAGCAATAGGAAATGCTGCTACAATTAGAATGGAGCAATTTTCCCAGGTTTTTTTTTTTTTGACAGGTAGTAGATGCTATGTTGTTGTTGTTGTTATGTGCCATCCAGTCAGACCTGACTCATAGCGACCCCTCCTTGGGTTTCCGAGGCGGTATCACTATGGAAGTAGACTGCCCCATCTTCCTTCCGAGGAGTGACTGGTGGGTTTGAACCACCAGCCTTCTGGTTAACAGTCCAGTGCCTCCTTAGGCACTATGCTACCAGAGGTATAAGACATTAAAAAAAAAAAAAAATTGCCCTTAACTCAATTCTGATTCACAGCACCCCTAGAGGACAGAGTGGAACTGTTCCACAGGGTTTCCAATGCTGTTGATCTTTACAGAAGCAAGGCCCAAACCAAACCCACTGCCCTAGTTATTGTTGTTGTTGTTATCTGCCATCGAGTCAGACCTGACTCATCACGACCCCTCCTTGGCTTTCTGAGGCAGTATCACTGCGGAATAGATTGTCCAACCTTCCTTCCAAGGAGTGGCTGGTGGGTTTGAACCGCCAGCCTTCTGGTTAGCAGTCAAGTGCCTTAGGCACTACACTACCAGAGCTCCTAGTGCCCTAGAGTTGATTCC
>NW_006921874.1:6718-8253 GCF_000298275.1 Orycteropus afer afer
GTGCCTAATGCATTTGACTGCTAACCAGAAGGCTGGCGGTTCAAACCCACCAGCCACTCCTTGGGAAGAAACACTGGGCAATCTATTTCCCTAGTGATACTGCCTCAGAAACCCAAGGAGGGGTCACTATGAGTTGGCTCCAACTCGATGGCAGTGAGTTTGGTTTTTTCCAAACAAATAGTTACAGATTTTCACAATAAAAGTAAGCCACAGGATGCAAAGATACCATGGAGGGTCTAGAGCAACTGGAACTCTCTAACCCTGCTGTTGAGAGTATGTATATATTTATGGAGTTCCTTAAACTATGACTCAGCAGTTTCAGTCATAGTCCTAGGCAGTTAACTATGAGAAACAAAATCATAGGACCCCAAGACGACTTGTAAAAGAATGTTCTCAGCAGCTTTATTCATAATAGACAAAGCTGGTAACAGCCAAGGTGGCCCTCAATAGCAGAAATGAGAAACTATGATGTTTATAAAATGGAATGAAGGACAGATATACGCACGATGGATGAATCTAAACACATTCTTCTCAGTGAAAAAGGTCTTAGACAAAAGAATACATATATCTGATTCCATTATATAAAATTCTAGAAGAGGCAAATCAAATCTACACTAGGAAAAAATCAGAATAGTGTCTTTCTAGAGGTGAAGGGCACGGGGATTGACTGGGGAAGGGCATGAGGGTAATGTTTAGGTTACATAGGTACATGTATTTGTCAAATCTCAAACACAAGGTGATCTCTAAACTTCACTTTAAAGCATTTGAAATAGTTTTAAATTAACAGTATCCCTATATACTTGTAATATTTTTGAGTTAGATTAGAAATTCAAAACCAGTATGAACAGAAAAATCACATAGATATTAATGACTTCATTCAACAAATGACCACATTAAGAGTTTAAAAAATAACATCTGTCCCTAGGCTGTACATCATTCTCAATTTCAAAGGTCCACTTTAAACATTAAAGAGCCAACAATAAGAGCCAAGTACATAGGAGAAGTTAAGCACAGTTAAGCACATTCCAAATTTGACCCTTAAAGTGATGTCTGCAATCATCTCAAAATCTAATCTAGAAATTTTTTTTTTAAACTGGGAAAGCCTAATTTAAAATAATAAAAAAGTAAATCTTACCTTTACAAACAACATCTAGAGAGAAGTAAGTTATCTGATTAATGAAACCATCACTCGCCATTAAAGAGGTAGGACAACCAAATGAAACTCTAGGACCAGAGTCTGCAGCTCCATCATCATCGCAATTATCAGAGAAAGCATCCACCTGTTAAGATTTAAAATAAAAAAAAAGTGCCTTCAAACCAAGAGTTTAAAAATGGGAAACATAAGTTTAAATCATTGTTCAATAAAAGATTTACACAGTGAAAAAAGGGCAAGGAGGACACATATTCTGACCTCCTAGAACCCCACAAGAGGAAGCAGACTCACCATCAATAGCCCAAGGCCTATTCCTGCCAGGCCAGACATGCTGCCTCCCTCCAGCCCTTTCACCAACCGTTCCTCCCAAAGCACCCACCAC